>NC_073254.2:165603863-165906893 GCF_029289425.2 Pan paniscus | reverse complement strand
TCAAGATAAAACATCAGGAGGTGTTAATCCAGAACCTTGTCCAATCTGTGCTCGACAGCTAGGAAAACAGGTAAAATTATGATAAACATCACATGCATTTATAAAATACCTTACAGTTTTCAAAGGTTTCTACATAAAATCTTTCTCTCGTTTTTCTCACCACTAGTTTCTATGAAAGGCAAGTATTACCATTATCTTAAAGATAGCACTAGAGGTTAGGTGACTTGCTTAGGATTAGATGTTTGAGCAATGCTTTTCTTAAATGGGAAGTGAAAAAATATTTCTAGAATGACGCCATCTTTTTCATTAAAGATGCACAGTTTTGAACATTGTTTCCAGTCACAAGGTTGTGTCCAGTAATTTGACTTTGTCAGGTTAACATAGTTATTCAATAATTATACAGAAATGTAATATAACACACATAGATTTACTTAAGGTATTACATTAGTATAGAATCATAGTTCTTACTTGCCAGTATTAATGTCTCATAATACTTGTTCTTCAGAGTACAAATTAATCTCTCCTAGGGAAATTTAGATGTGATTTTGGTAGACCACTATATTAAATATATTCCTTTGTGAATATTAGTATACATAATGTCTATAAACATGGTAGAACCATATTCTCCTCTAGGAGAACTGCAATTTATGAAAATACAAGTTTCTGCTTTCTATGATAAATCTATATATATATATATCAGACTATTCATTGCTCTTGAAAATTTGAAAGATAAGCCTATTACTGTTGAAGAAGTAGAGATAGTCTTGGCTGTTTTTTTCTATGGAACTGAGAGTTGAAAGGTAAATATATGCATTCCATATTCTGACCAGTAATAATCAAGAAGAAAGTACCTTTTGGTTTCCAAGATTGGTGGAGAAGGTGAGATCACAAGAATACTTTATTTGCTAATACATCTTAAAGGGAGAGATACTACATTGGAAACTGAGCAAAATAGTAGTGTACAAATGCTGGTTACTTCTGACAAAAGTCAGTGATGAAACTGATAAAAGTTGTGATAAAAATGGAAGAAATCATGACATAAAGTAGTATTTTTTGCTTTTAGTTTTAATAAGATTTATACAACTGGACTGTCTCAGATATTTCATTTTGTCTTAAACATTTTCAGTTTTTAAAATTCTTTCATATACATTAGTTCATTTAATTCTAGCATAACCTAGGTTTCCTGCACTTGGAAGACCATATTGGATTTCAATAATAGTAATAAAAATACTTTTCAAGCTCTGTTCATACTTACAATATATAGTAGCCGTATTTTTTTTTTCCTTTTTGGATCCCCAGTTCTCCCCCTCTTCTAATTTAGGGCTATTAAATTAGACTATCAGAGATAACCCATATGTACCAGCTGATGCGCCTGGAGGCATTGCCATTTGTCTCTTCTGTTTGGGTCAGTCAGCTTCCTGTCACTCCTAATGCTCAGGTGCCAGGTATCTCGTTGCTTCTTCTCCATTGCACATGTAGGTGGACCTGTCTTGATGTTTAATTGGTCCATTTGAGCTCTAGTGGGTCACAAAACTCCTTTCCAGTAGAGTACCCCAGTGGCACTAGAGGTACATAAAGTACAATATAGTGCTGCTCTGTGTCATACAAAAATGCTAGTAAAACAGCTCTTCAATTTCATTAGTCTCAACTCCTGTGGACTCTGGCAGAGGCGCAGCTAGAGAACAGTAGGAATAGTATTAGCTGATAATAGGCAAAATAGTGGTTTGAAAACCAAGCTTATATACCTCAATTTTCTCTTCTTTCAATGTGAGTTCTTTTCCAAAGAGCATCTTAGATGATCCAGCAAAGAATCTCAAGTGGGCCAGGTACGCACTTTCTTTCCATACATGTCCAAATCTTAAAAAAAACATAGCTTAAGTATTTAGAAGCTTTGTCACTCAAAAGACACTCAGTTTTTCTTATTGTTTTTACCAGATGAAAACGGTTAAATCTACATTTATAAGATGCCATAGCTTTTAGAACTTACACCTAGACTAAATCTATTGCTCTTACGTCTCTCGTTGCCAAAGAGGGCAAAAGTCTCCATGGTATGTTGCAGAGATTCAGAGAGGATTATTTTATTTTTCCCGAATAGGACAAGGGGTTTCTTAAACATTTCTTTTTGGCTGGGCGTGGTGGCTCACACCTGTAATCCCAGGCCGAAGTGGATGGATCATGAGGTCAGGAGTTCGAGACCAGTTTGGTCAATGTGGTGAAACCCCTCTCTACTAAAAATACAAAAATTAGCTGGTCGTGGCAGCAGGTGCTCATAATCCCAGCTACTCAAGAGGCTGAGGCAGGAAAATTGCTTGAATCCTGGAGGTGGAGGTTGCAAGGTTGCAGTGAGCCAAGACCGCATCATTTGCACTCCAGTCTGGGCGACAGAGCAAGAATGTCTACAAAATAATAGTAATAATAATAATTTCTTTTTGTTTGTAATTTTTTAAATAACCAGAACCATTTTCAAAATAAATTTGAGATACTAACTATCCCATATTATTTTCTATATAAGTGCTTTAATGTGTGAAAATATAAATCTGTTTTTTAAATTAAATGGAACATATCGAGTATGATATTATCTCCAAATTAATATTCTGAGTCCCTCTGTTATATCTGTTGTTAGAGTGCTGAAGGACTAATTTACATTCTTCCCAAATACAGAAATGAGAACACCACCTTTCTACAAAGTAGTGGTGACTGACTATCATACTCACTTTTAGGATAAACAGAACTAAAGATTATGAAAACTTACTTTGGAATAAAAAATTAATTTGAAGGCACAACTTGGCTTTATGACAAAGAATATTAATGTCATGAAATCTTTAGGAGGAAAAATTGCGAATCTCTTTTTAATATACTTATAAATTGTAAGGCATCTTTGATAGCACTAAGGCTTGTTCTGTTTTCTTTTTAGTGGGCGGTACTGACCTGTGGTCACTGTTTCTGTAATGAATGCATTTCTATAATTATTGAACAATACAGCGTGGGATCTCACAGAAGCTCCATTAAGTGTGCAATCTGCCGCCAGACCACATCTCACAAAGAAATCTCGTATGTCTTTACCTCAGAGAAAGCAAACCAGGAGGAGGACATCCCTGTGAAGGTAAAGTAGGTCAGGAACACATAGAAGCATAGGTAAGGCAATATAATATAGGAAGCAGTATCGGATTAAGAAAGCATGAACATCAGAACAAGCTTGACAGTGAATAGGTAGACGCCACTGTTGTCTGTAGATACACTGCCTGAAAGCCTCAGCTTAACCATGTAATTTTTAATTGTGGGAGGAACACAGAACACTTATTCAAATATGGTTAGCGATAGTCATGTACACTGTGACTAAAATGTAACATCTTAAAATTACAGTTTCCTATCCTCTATAATATTTCTATCCACCACAAGTAGACAGAGGTCTGGTTACATTAGAGATTTATTTAAAGAAAGAGTTTTCCTCATTCTTTTACACATCCCTGAATGTAAGGAAAAAAGGATGTGTCTAACTAAACAGAAGGATAAAATAAATTGGCTAATGAAGACAGCTACAAGAAAGAGGTAATGTGCTTTTTAAACAGCATAGATTGATATTCCAGGATAAAGCCAAATTTTGGCTTTATTTTCCTAATTTTTTTCCATGCTTCATTCAGAATTTTAAGAAAATTACTATAATGTGATATCCAGACTGGATCTGTAATTGGATTTACTGCTTTTAAGGGGTATTTAATAAAAAGCCAAGATTATTTTGCTCTTTCTTTTCCTTAAATATGCTTTTTTAATATTTTTTTCTAACCAAACTTGAACAAAGGACACATCGGTATCTAAATTTAGTAGCAAATGTGGGCTTTAAGGAATAGAGAATGAGAATTGGAGAATGATGGGGTTGACTCTTAAGCAAGATGAAGTATTCTTTATTAATTCCTTCTGAGTTTTTGATACTCCTCCCTTTTAAGTAATGTGTTTTTTAAGTAGAATCAGCTACAAGTTGAAATTCACTACCAGTAGTTAAGCAGTTATTAGGGTACCCTTCTCCCAAGAAAACTGTAGCTGCATTAAAGAACTTTTAATTGCTCTTTTTTCACTGTTATTTGAGTAAAACCTGAAAATATCAGTTATATTGCTCTTTAGTCTGTTGGGATAAACAGAATTCCACAGTTAGAATAAGCATTCATCCATTCATTCCACACATATATATTGGACACGTACTAGCACACAGGCAGTGTGCTAGGCCTCATAGACGCAGCATACACATAAATAAAACAGATATGGTTACTACTTTTGTGGAGATTGGTGAAGGAGTTTGAGTTGGGGCAGGAAGCACAGATGTTAACAAATAATTAATGTGTTATAATTGTGATAAGCACTACAAAAGAACAAAGCTGGAGGCATCATGCTACCTGATTTCAAACTATACTACAAGGCTACAGTAACCAAAACAGAATGGTACCAAAACAGACATTAGGCCAATGGAGCAGAACAGAGACCTCAGAAATAATACCACACATCTACAGCTGATCTTTGACAGACCCGACAAAAACAAACAATGGGGAAAGGATCCTATTGGGTAAATGGGGCTGGAAAAACTGGCTAGCCATATGCAGAAAACTGAAACCGGACCCCTTCCTTACACCTTACACAAAAATTAACTCAAGATAGATTAAAGACTTAAATGTAAAACCCAAAACCCTAAAAATCCGAGAAGAAAACCTAGGCAGTACCATTCAGGACGTAGGCATGGACAAAGACTTCATGACAAAAATGCTAAAAGCAATTGCAACAAAAGCCAAAATTGACAAAGGGAATCTAATTAAAGAGCTTCTGCAGAGCAAAAGAAATTATCGTCAGTAAACAGGCATCCTACAGAACGGGAGAAAATTTTTGCAATCAACCCATCTGACAGAGGTCTAATATCCAGAATTTACAAGGAATGTGAACATATTTATAAGAAAAAAACAACCCCATCAAAAATTGGGCAAAGGACATGAACAGACACTTCTCAAAAGAAGATATTTACGTGGCCAACAAACATGAAAAAAGTTCATCACTGATCATCGGAGAAATGCAAATCACAACCACAATGATATACCATCTCACACCAGTCAGAATGGCGATTATTAAAAAGTCAACAAACAATGGATGCTGGCAAGGCTGTGAAGAAATAGGAACGTTTTTACACTGTTGGTAGGAATATAAATTAGTTCAACCATTGTGGAAGACAGTATGGCGATTCCTCAAGGATCTAGAAACAGAAATCCCATAGGACCCAGCAATCCCATTACTGCATATATACCCAAAGGAATATAAATCATTCTGCTATAAAGACATATACACACAAATGTTTACTGCAGCACTATTTACAATAACAAATATATGGAACCAATCCAAATGCCCATCAATGATAGACTAGATAAAGAAAATGTAGTACATATGCACCATGTAATACTATGCATCCATAAAAAGGAATGAGATCATGTCCTTTGCAGGGACATGGATGAAGCTGGAAGCCATCATCCTCAGCAAACTAACACAGGAACAAAAAACCAAACACCACATGTTCTCACTCGTAAGTGGGAGTTGAACACTGAGAACACATGGACACAAAGAAGGGAACAACACACACACCAGGGCTTGTTGAGGCAGGGGAGTAAGGAGAGGGAACTAAGAGGGCAGCTAAATAGGTGCAGCAAACTACCATGGCACATGGATACCTGTGTAACAAGCCTGCATATTCTGTACATGTATCCTGTTTTTTTGTTTTGTTTTTTAAGGAGAAAAAGGAAAAACCTGAAGTCTCTGAGGGAACGACAGTTAAGCAGGTATCTAAAGGATGAATGATGAATTAGTCAGCCTGAGGAGAGAATAGGTCGGCTCCCAGACAGAGAAAAAGAAAACCAGAAGAGAGCAGTGCATGGAAAAGCCTAAGACAAGGACTCAAATGGATCTGAGTGGCTGAAGTGTAGAAAGCAAGGAGAATGCAGTTGAATGAGCCTGGAGACCTAACTAGGGGACCAGATGTTGAAGGGCCACCTGAACATTTGAGAATTTTGTTTTTATTTAAGGAGAAAGCCATTAAATATTATAAGCAGGGATGTATCATGATCACATTTGGATTTCAAAAAGATCTCTCTTGTGTGGAAAACAGATGATGAACAGAATAGAGCAGAAGAAATTTGGAGAGAGCAGTTTAGGAGGCTACAGCAGGAGTAATGGCGGCTTTGATTTGGCTGATGGCAGTAGAAATGGAGAGAAGTGGGTATATTCTAGACATATTTAGAATAAAGTTAGAGAATGTTGGCAGCATTAGTGAAGGAAATTTCATAGATCACCCCTGGTTTCTGATGTGAATAAGCAGGTGGGTAATGGTATAGCTAATGATACAAGATATTTGGAAGAGGAATACATTTAGACATATCATATTTAAGGTGCCTAAGACATCCAAGTAGAACTATCCAGAAAAGTGTTGATATGTGGAGCTGGAGATACAAAATTTGGAGTCACTAATAGAAAAGTTTGCTTCAGATTGAGTCCTATGAAGTCCATAACTTTAAAAGATTGAATCAAGTTGGGAGGGCTGGAAAATGAGAAGGAGCAACTAGGGACAGGCAATCCAGGGGGGTACGCTGGCAACAAAGACCACAGGGAAGCTCTGCTTCGGTGAGGAGACAGTAGTGCTGAAGGTGGATCAACTACAATGTGGACTAATTTGTCTAATGAGGTCACTGATGACTTTAGAAGGAGCTCTTTTAATACAAATGTAGAGGCAGAAAGCAGATTGGGAGGGATTGCGGGATGAGCAGGAAGTCAACAAGTAGAAAAAATGCCCAACTGTTTCATAAACTTAACTGTGAGATAGAATCAGAATTGTAACCAGAACATATGAAAGCAGAAAGACATCACTTTTTTGTTGTTGTTCTGTTTAAGAGAAAAGATTCTTGAGCATGTTTAGTCTCCAGTGAAAAAAGGATAGACTGTTAAGATATAGGAGAAAGGATAATTTGTAATACAAGTTTCTTGAAAAGAAGGAGAATGTTGATGTATAGAAAGTAGAGTTTCATTGAAGTCAAATAACAGGTATAAATTGGGCTATTGAGCACAAAAGATATAAGCATAGGTGTTCTTATCTGAGAATGGGAGATCATAGTCATTCCAGAGAGGACAGGTCTGCCAGATGTGACTGTAGAAGTAGGTGACTCAAGTGAGGTGGAGAAGAAAAGATGCTAGAAGATGAAACAGTGAGACCTGAATTTTGGATGAGCTGTCCAAGCAGACAGTATGTAATATCTAGAGTTGAGGTATAGAGTAAATTAGGCACCAAAGTTCTTTAGTGAATTTAGGGTAGGGTTCAATAAATTATAGCAAAGGGTAGAGTTGGGATAACTGGGCTTCAGGGGGCTCAAAAAATGGAAGTTGTTACACAAATGAGAACTAATGCTCTGAAACCTGCATTTGTGGACCAGCACTCAAATGCAACACTCAAAGCCTTCACTCAAAAGGGCTGCTGAGAGATCAGTATGCTTAGAGGATAGCCAGGTTCTAATTAAAGCAGGGAAGTGAAGAGCAGTATTTCTACAAGAGGTAGAAAATATGAAACAATTTGTTTCATAAAATACGGGTTCCAGGGGGCGCCAGTGAAAGGTCCAGGAGTGAAAGGAGAAAAATTAGAGGGTAAACAAGCAGGAAGGAAGTGCAGGACAGTATGGGAATAACAGAACAGGCAAGGATACGTGATGAGAGCATCATGACCTAAGGATCATCTAGTCCTGTTCCCTCTCTGTGAATCCCCTGAATACATTTTACAGTCAGCCCTGTGTATCTGTGGATATAGCCAACCATAGATCAAAAATACTTGGAAAAAGAAAAATTCCATGAAGTTCTAAAGAGCAGAACTTGAATTTGCAGCATGCTGAGTTTACATTGAATCCACGCAAATGAAATGATGTGTAGGGATTATATGAGGTAATCTAGAGATGATTTAAAGTATACAGGAGGATGTGTGTATGTTATATGCAAATATGACATCATTTTATATAAGGGCCTTGAGCATCCTGGGATTTTGGTATCCACAGGGATTTTGGAAGCAGTCAGTCCCTCACAGATACTGAGGGAGGACTGTATTTTTAAAGCAAATACCAAAGAGTTATTGAATGAAGAAGTAGGTGACTTATGGTGCAGCCCTGAGGCATTTGACAGTTATTCTTTATCCTGCCTGCACTTAGGAGCTATGCTGCTTCCCAGTCCTCTCTCCCTTTCTTCCCACCCCTATAGTTTCTCCTTTCCTTTCCATAAAGATAGTCTTTCTTAGCCCTTCCTTTTTTCTCTTCTTTCTCTTCCTCTGGCCACAGCATCTCAAGGGCCACAGATGGCCTTTGTGGCTAAGAAGAGGTGGCTCACCCTTAGGTGACAGCATGCATCACAGTACAAGGAACTGGCATAAGAAAGAACTGCTGTGTCAGGTTTTGCGCAGAGAGGTTAAGGAAGTGATTGCTCTAGCTACCGGTAAACAGCACAGCCTCTACGAAACTGAGTCATTGAGCCCATCAAATCCAAACACCTGTTCATTTTATGGCAGCTTTCCTAGACACCCAGGATAGAGATTGGCACAGTTACATGTGCTGTGCTGTTGGAGCAGGGATATCGGTGTATAAATACTGTTTATTGTGCTCTCACTTCTCGCTGTCTTTCATGAGTATTGATGAACACGTGAATTAACTGAAGCATCTTTTTAAAAAAATTAAGATTATAGAATTTACTAAAGATAATTTCCCTTTTTATCATAGATGCACATGTAATTACATTTCCTTTTCTTAAACATAAGACTATTGTACCATTGTGCGGGCAAATTTTATCCCTCCTCGACGTCGTCACATTGCTTCACGCCATGTTTAGGTTGGCTCTTCACTGCTTTTTCTGTTACCATTTGTGTCTGCCACATTTGCCTTGTGCTTCCTGTCTCTTCTTCTGACTTCTGTCACATTTGTGGCCTGCTGTCTGTCACTTCCTCCTTGAAACATCAGCTTATTGTATTCTGAGACTTCACCCCTCTCTTGTGACTCTCTGAAACTTCCACATAAATGATCATATTGCCTATTTTGGATTAGTATGTAAATAAAGATGGCTTTGTGTAAATAATTAAGGCATTATTTTCAAATTTTAGAAACTACTAGTTCCAATTATTTCTAAACCTAGTTTTTTTCTTTATATTACTGTTGATTATCAAATCGTTGATCTTTAACAAGCAATACTGACAAGTAATTTTTTATTTAATTGAAATGTTTATATTATCTGAAATATAAAATTTATTTCTGAAATGGTTATTTCACTGTATTTATGTCAAGATTCTCAGACATAGCAAACTGTATATCGTACATAATGCTTAATCATATAGCTTTTTTGTGGATAAAAGATATTTGGAAAGCATAAAACTATTATTTATTAGTAGTAGACATTTTTAAGTAGTATTTCTTGGAAATAAGAGATTTTACAATGTAAGGAATGCTGTTGATTGACCATAGATATAAAATGAATACTGGGATCACAAATGTCCTGTTCGGTGGATGCACTTAAGTTGAAGACCATTTCTTCCCTAGCAACAGTGTGATGGTATTCCTAAATGACCTTTGGAACCTACTGAGCATCTCACAAAGTAAACAAAATTCCCCTTGCAAGTTCTGACAACTGCCAGGCATTTTGGATGGTGAAGTAGGCCTCCTGGCAGAACATATGGCCCACATGTCTTGTTCCCTGTGTCTTACATTTGGCTAGGTTTTATACAAAGCGTTTTGCCAGTGGAAACCCTGACCCTATATACTGGTCAAGAGTCTTAGATAATAAGAAATTTCCATCCGGGAGAAAATAGATACAGCCACTACATAGATATAGTGACAGCAATACAGTACCCTTCCCACCCACCACATGCTACACAATTGCTTTTTTTGTCAAACTTTTAAGTATCTGACCATCAACTGGCCTGCTTTTTAAAATAAATATTTTTGTTCAGGCTCTATCTCCATAAACTTTGACTCATTAGACCTGGGATGTGGTCCAGAAATCTGCATTTTTAGCAAGCATATCTCTTGATAATAGAGATATCTTATACAGCCTTTTTGTAGAGAAAAAAACTCTGTATCTCTACATTCCAACTCACAGAGAAGCCTAGCCATACTATGTGTAGAATTCTACATGTGGAATTCTATTCTGTTTTTTTTTATTTGAATTTTTGCTCAATTATAAAGATAATTTGTGACATCTGACTCACACTTTTAAAATATAATTAAAATAAACATCTGAGTGAAAAAAACTGATTATGAAATTCTGAGTTTAAAATAGGAATAAAATAATTTGGTAAATATAATCCAGAAGTGATTATATTTAAATATATTTATCTAAATATTCTTATATACGTTTTATATAACATGAACATTAACTGGTAAATTTGGAATGCAGTTGTATATTTTTTGTTAAAATATGTCATGACTAAATATAATTGCAAAAAAAATACCATTTCTATTTCTGTTCACTGGCCAAGTTAATACTTGTAATTCTGAACTGTTAGCCTCATGTTAAAGTTAGCCATAGCTTGCAATAAATTGAACACACAGTAGAGACTTCTAAGATATAAACTAAAACTTATCTTTATGAAAAAATCATTTGTTGAGTGTAAACTCCATTAAAAGGTAGAGGACTTGTTCATGAGGTAAGGATGTTGTTTTATTCACTATTTTGTATGAGGCATTTGGAACAATACCTGGCATATAATAGGCACTCAGTAAGTATTTGAATGCATGGATGGATAACAATTGAATAGTCTGTGTAAACAATTGAATAGTCTAGAGTAAAGCCAAGCTACAGTGTATCTTTCTACACCAATACTCAGATTTTTACCATTAATATTGTGCCCTCTTTTTTCCCCAATAATAAGTCTTCAGTGCATGAAAAGCACTTCCTTCCTCTGAAATTACATCGGTAAAATAGGTCATCTCATTCTGGAGGGGAGAGGATTAAAATCTAGATCAGATGCTACTTGGTTGGTTTATTAGAAGAATTTTTTTCAGTCTACTGAATTTATGGCAAAGAAACAAAACTGAATTTTCTGTCATTTTAACACATTTAACAACTTGTAATTCAAAGTTTAGGTTCTCCACATTTTACAACAGGAGGCTGCAACTATAGAACACCTTATTCCAATCAGATTTAACTCTGTGATAAAAATAAGTTAGTGGCACCTGTTAGAGCAGATAAGAAGCCACATGACATTTCTGATCTTGAGTTGTGTTACTAAGTGACTTCCAGGCCAAACTTCATTAGAAATATTCTTTATTGGCCTTTGGCGCTAGTGGGTCTCTACTGTTTTTTCAGTGTGTTGACTTCCTGCCCCAAATTCTGGAGCTTTTAACTTTGTACTTTATTTTCCAGAAAGTGAAAGACTTCACTTTACTTCACTTCTTTATTTTTAAATATTTTAATTCTCCTGGCTGCTGACTTGAGCAGAAAACCAGGAGAGATAACAGCCTTGCGCTGACTGGTAACACTTTGTATGTCTCCCATCCGAGTTCTCTAGTTGACCTTAGAGAGAATAAGTGCCTTAGAGAGAAGAACGGCAAAGATACAGTCAGTGAGGGTAAAGGGCAGAAGCTGTGTCGTTATTCCAAAGCTGGACCTTGGTCATTAATGTTTCAGAAACATGAAGGAAAACCAAGCAATAAGCACAAAGTTAGGATTAGGGGGTGTGTGTGTGCTGAAGAGACTAAGGAGAAAGGATGGGAGTAAGGAAAGGGACAGTAATGTCAGAAGAGGACACAGGTGCTTATAGTTAAGTACAACTTTATCAACCTAATATATTAAGAGATTATCTAGCAGTTGTATGGGATTTCTGTTCCCATGTACACTCTTCCCTAATGCATAACATTCCAGCTTAACTTTGCATCTGTTTACTGCTGTAGCTAAATAATGAGTTTGCCAGAGGCTACCAGTTTACCTGTCTTGAGAATGTTCATACTGTGTTAACAGCTTGCACAGGAATAGATTGGTATCCACATTAACTTTTGTTACTTTTTTGCTTTTTTGCAAGCAGCCTTGCCTATATGTAACCCATTCCCTTTTTCCTGTTTTAATCTTATCTTTTTTTAACAATGTGAATATTTGCTTTCTATAGCAGTAACCACATTGAATAGTCTTCTCAGAAGCTGGCAGATTTGAACCCAAGTTTATTTACATATTTAAGATAGAAGAAACATGAAAAAGAGCAGTAGAATGTGTGTAGTGCGCATTAAGGCGGTATAAAACATTCATTTCAATTGCCAAACCAGCAGATAAACCATCCTTTTATGTTTTTCTCCATATTCTGTAACACGCGTTAGAGTGTTATGTATTTGGAGACAAGGGAGTGTATTTTTTCATCTTTGTATATCCAGTTCCTCATATGGTTCTTTGTTAACTGTCAAATGAAATATTGTATATATTTATGGTAGTATACAACATGATGTTTTAATATATGTAGATATTATGGAAGGATTGAATCAAGCTAATTAACATACCCATCACTTCACATACTTAACCAATTTTTGTGATAAGAACATTTAAAATCTGCCTTCTTAGCAGTTTTCAAGTATAGTTGGCCCCCCACATTTGCAGATTCTGCATCAGCGGATTCAGTTAACCACGGATAAAAAATACTCAAGAAAAACCCAGCAACAATAAAAAATCACAATACAGCATATTTAAAAAACACAAATTTTTAAAAGACACTATAATAATTTACGTAAGATTTACATTGTATTCAGTATTGTAAGTAATACAGAGATGATTTTAAAGTATACAGAAGGATGTGTGTAGGCTATATGTAAATACTATCATTTTATGTAAGGCACTTAGCATCTGCAGATCTTGATATCCAATGGGGATCCTAGAACTCCCCATGAATACCAAGGGACAACGGTATACAATACATTATTATGTACTGTAGTCACCATGCTGTATAATAGATCTTTAGATCTGTTCCTTCTGTCTAACTAAAACTTTGCACCATTTAACCCACTCCCTTCCCCCACAAACTCCAGCCTCTGGTAACCACCATTCTGCTCTCTGCTTCTGTGAGTTAAATGTTTTTAGATATCCCATATAAGTGAGATCATGCAGTATCTGTCTTTTCTGTGCCTGGTTTATTTCAGTTAGCATGGTGTCTTTCAGGTACATAGATGTTATCTCACCTGACAGGATCGATTTACTGTCAGGTAAAAACATATTCCATGGTGTATATATAACCTGTTTTAAAATTTATTCATCAGTGGATGGACACTTATATTGATTCCATGTCTTGGCTACCATGAATAATGCTGAAATTAACTTGAGATTGCAGATATCTCTTCCACATGCTGATTTAATTTCCCCTGGATATATACCCAGAAATAGAACTGCTGGATTGTGTGGTAGTTCTATTTTTAATATATTGAGAAACCTCTTTACTATTTTCCAAAATGGCTCTACTAATTTGTATTCCCAATAGTGTACAAGGGTTTCCTTTTTCTCCACCTTCTCACCAATACTTATCTCTTGTCTTTTTTATAATAGTCATTCTAACAGGAATGAGGTGGTGTATCTCAGTGTAGTTTTAATTTGTATTTCCCTGATGATTAGGGTCGTTGAGCACCTTTTCCTAGACCTGTTACCTATTTGTATGTCTTCTTTTGAGTAATATCTTTTCAGGTCCTTTGCCCGTTTTTTACTCAGGTTGTTTTCTTGCTGTTGAGTTGTTTGAGTTTCCGGTATATTTTGGATAATAACTCCTTATCACATGTGTGGTTTGCAGATATTTTCTTCTTTGCTGTAGATTGTCTTTGTTGATTATTTCCTTTGCTGTGCAGAAGCTTGTTAACTTTAATGCGATCCTATTTATCTTTTTGCTTTTCTTGCCTGAGTTTTTTGGGTCATATCCAAAAAGTCTTTACCAAGATCATTGTCAAGTAGTTTGTAGTTTTGGGTCTTATATTTAAGTCTTTAATCCATTTTGAGATGATTTTTGTATATGCGGTGAGATAAGGGTCCAGTTTTATTCTTTTGCATGTGGATAACTAGTTTTTTCAGCACAGTTTATTGAAGAGACTGTTTTTTCCCCATTGTGTGATCTTCTTATCTTTGTTAAAGATTGGTTGACTGTGTAAGTGTGGGTTTATTTCTGGGCTCTCTCCTGTTCCATTGGTCTGTATGTCTGTTTTTATTTCAGTAGCATACTATTTTTATTACTGTAGTTTTAAAATGTGTTTTAGAATCAGGGAGTGTGGTATCTCTAGCTTTTTGCTCAAGATTGCTTTGGTTATCCAGGGTCTTTTGTGGTTCCATATGAGTTTTAGAATTGTTTTTCCTATTTTTCTTTGTCTGTTTTATGTTGCCATAACAGAATATTTGAGACTGGATAATTTAGAAATAAAAGGAGTTATGGCCAGATGCAGTGACTCATGCCTATAATCTCAGTGCCTTGGGAGGCCAAGGCAGGAGGATCACTCGAGGCCAGGAGTTCAAGACCAGCCTGGGCAACATAATAAGACTCTGTCTTTACCAAAAAAAATTTAAAAGTAGCCAGGTGTGGTGGTGCACACCTGTAGTCCCAGCTACTCGGGAGACTGAGGTGGGAGGATCACTTGCGCCCAGGAGTTCAGGGTTGCAGTGAGCTGTAATTACACCACTGCACTCCAACTAGGGTGACAGCACAAGACCCTGTCTCAAAAAGAAAAAAGAGGATTATTTAACTCCTTTTTCTGTAGGCAGGGAAGTTCAAGGAGATGGCCCTTCTGGTGAGGGCTTCCTTGTTGCATGATAACATGGCGGAGGTCATAGGGGTAGCAGACAGGTACAAAGAGAGAGCAACAAAAAGGAGGAAACTTATAACAGCCTGCCCTCATAGGAGCCAATTCGTCTTGCACAAGAGAGAATTTACTCACTACCAAGAGAATGGCACCAAGTCATTCATGAAGGATCCACCCCCATGACTCAGAACACCTGCCACTAGGCCCCACTTCCCAAAACCTCTATGCTGGGTATCAAATTTCAGCATGAGTATTGCTGAGGACAAACTCAAATCATAGCACTATTTCTGTGAAAAATGTCATCAGAATTTTAATAGGGATTGCATTGAGTCTATAGATTGTGTTATTTAATATTTATGTAACAATATTAGTTCAGTTCATGAACATATGTCTTTCCATTTGTGTTCTCTTTAATTTTTTTATTAATGTTTCATAGTTTTCAGTGTACAGGTCTCTCACCTTGATTAAATTTACTCCTAAGCATTTTTTATGACATTATAAAATATTTTTTCTTGATGTCCTTTTTGGATAATTGATTGTTGGGTATAGAAATGCTACTGATTTTTTTGTTTCTATTGTATCCTGAAACTTCACTAAATTCATTTCTTTTAACAGATTTTTGGTGGAATCTTTAGGATTTTGTATATATAAGATCATGTCATCTGCAAACAGTTTAACTTCCTCCTTTGCAGTTTGAATGCCTTTTATTTCTTTTCCTTGCCTAATTGCTCTAGCTAAGACTTCCAATACTATGTTGAATAACAGCGGCAAGAGTGGGCATTTGTGTTTTGCTGATCTTAAAGGAAAAGCTTTCAGCTTTTCACCATTGAGTATGATGCTATCTGGTAGGCTTGTCATTTATGGCCTTTACTGTGTTGAGGTACATTCCTTCTATACCTAAGTTGTTGAGAGTTTATTAAAGTATGTTGAATTTTATCAGATATTTTTTTCTGCATATGTTGAGATGATCATTTTTTTTTCCTTTATTCTGTGGTGTATCACATTTATTGGTTTGCATACGTTAAACCATCCTTGCATGCCAGAGGTAAATCCCTGTTGATCATGGTGAGTGATCCCTTTTAATGTGTTGTGGAATTTGGCTTCCTAGTATTTTGTTGAGGATTTTTGCATGTTTTCATCAGAGACACTGGCCTGTAATTTTGTTTTCTTATAGTGTTCTTGTCTGACTTTGATATCAGAGTACTTCTGGTCTTGTAAAATGAATTAAGAATATTTTCTCTTCAGTTTTTTATAAAAGTTCAAGAAAGATTGGTATTAGTTCTTCTTTAAATGATTGTTTAACTTTACCAGTGAAACCACTAGTTCCTATGCTTTTCTTTGAGGGGAGACTTTTTATTACTGACTCAATCTTGTTACTACATACTGGTCTTTTCAGATTTTCTGTTTCTTTGTGATTCAGTCTTGGTAGATTGTATGTTTCTGGGAATTTATCCATTTCTTCTAGATTTTCTGATTTCTTGGCGTATAGTTGTTCATAAGTCTCATGATTCTCTGTATTTCTGTGGTATCAGTTTTAATGTCTCTTCTTTCATTTATAATTTTTTAAATTTTACTCTTATTTTTTCTTAGTCTACCTAAAGGGTTGTCCATTGTGTTTATGTTTTCAGATAACCAACTAAGAATTTCATTAGTCTTTTCTGTATTTTTTTTTCTGATCTCTATTTCATTTATTTCTGCTCTGATTTTTATTATATCCTTCCTTCTGCTGACTTTCGGCTTACTTTGCTCTTCTTTTTCCAGTTCCTTGTGGTGCAACATTAGTTGTTTATTTAGAACATTTCTTTTTTTTATGTAGTTGTTTATTTATATAAGCTTCATTATTAGAACTGCTTTTGCTGAATTCCCATACCTTTTATTATGTTGTATTTCCATTTTCATTTGTCTCAAGATATTTTTAATTTTTCCTTTTAATTGTTTCATTGACCCAATGAATGTTCAAGAGCATGTTATTTAATTTCTATATTTTTGTTAATTTTCCAAAATTCCTCCTATTATGGGTTTCTAGTTTCATTCCATTGTCAGAGAAGATACTTGATGTAATTTCAGTCTTGATTTTGTTTTCGGACTTGTTTTGTATCCTAACATATTCTGCTAGGAAAGTAGGAAGTAACTAGATTGGGACAAAATGGTTCAGAACTGTAGTGGTTGGAAGGGATCATTGAGCACTACCACTGAACTGGCCAGTCTTTGATAAAAGCAAATGCTCTGTTCTTTTCTTACGTAGAGTTAGCACTACGGTACTAGAAATGTTGATTATAAAAAATTTATTCTACATTTTTTTTGAACTTTTAGTAAGAAACAAATTAATCAGTGGAAGGATTCATAGTTTTCCTGGTATTTCACTTGAAATAGCTTTAAAAGTAAGACCTTGCAAGGAACATGGATGTTTTTGTCTAAATTCTGAAATGATCACCTTTACACTAATTTCCTATTTTCTCTTCGCTCTTGTTTGAGATAATTATTAGACTGAAATAGGTTCTTTGTAGTACATTTCTAATCTTGCAAGTACACTTGAAAGTCTACATACCCAGAGAAAATAAGTGTAGAATCATGATTTTAGCATGAGGATTTTAAAACTTTTTCCATTATTCTATCTTGCTGGCTTAAAATTAGTACAGCTTTCTTTCTTGTTTTGTTTATATTTTTACCTTTGAATGTTTCTTCATGTAAAAGTGTGTTGAGAGGATTGAGGGAGAGGGTTTATGCTGCTGTGGAAATATTTTTCCTTCTTTTTGGTTAAATCTGCTCCCCCTTGTGGTATAATCTAGGTCATTATAGTGCTCATATTTAATATCTCAGAAAGATAATAAGTTCTTGAGTGTTTACTCCTTACCAGATGTTAGGCTAAATGCTTCGTATACATTTTCTCATTCAATCATCACAGCCACCTTTGGAAAGAGATATAATTATCATTCAGCCCTATTTGATAGATGAGGAAACACACAGGATTAGAAACTATAACTAGTGAGTTGCAGAACTATGAGTTGAACTTAAATTTGTCTCATTCAAAATCCCATAACCTTAATTTCTCTGTCATACCATCTCCAAGAGCACTCCAGAAGGAAAACTTTCTCATTGAGGGCTATAGAAATACTTGTACTATTTTCCTCATTTTCTTATTTCTCCATTTTAAAAATCATTTTTTCACTTTCATCCTCATCTGATAGAAATGGTTATGGAAGATGCAAAAAAAAACACACACAGTTTTAAGTGTCTAGCTTTGTATGAATCTGCCTCATTCTAAGTGAGCATCATTTGTACCTCTGTCATTGTTTTTGGTAATACCCTTGCAAGAAAACATTCTCCATTGGTCGGATCCTTCACTGTTTGCTTACATTGGGAGTTTTGATTCATTGTATTCTTAACATTTCTAATGACATAATATCTGAAGAAAGGGAGAATAAATGAAGCGTGTTTTAAAATATCATTTCTGCTAATCTAATGTAACAAAATTTTGTAACTATAAAACCTGACTACTTAACTAAAAGATCTTATGTTCAGGGTCATAGCACTTAATGACTTTCTGGCATGCTTTTACATTCAAATGTCTGGGTGTAAATTTAATGACTTCTACATTTCGAGGCTAAAGAAAATTTCCAGCAAACACAAAATGAAAAAGAGTAAACACATATGCACCTGATAATTTGTTTTGATGCATTTATAGTTTTGATAATAAAAAGTACTTTATATTGCTTTTCTTTTCTGTTCTTAACTAGATTTTTTAGTAGTAATGTGTATTTTTTGTGTGTGTTCAAAGGGCAGCCATTCTACAAAAGTGGAAGCTGTGGTCAGAACTCTGATGAAAATACAGCTTAGAGATCCAGGGGCCAAAGCACTCGTTTTCTCAACGGTATAATCAACATTTTCATCCTCAATATTAATTCGAACTGATTTTCCCTCTCTAATCAGTTTACAGCTGAGAACTAATTTTTGATGTTTACTCTTAGATTTTTTTCCCAAATCCATAAGATAGAATTATTTTTAGAGAAGATAGAATTATTTTTAGAGAAATGTGATGATGCTTCACAAGGCAATTTGTATAGCTATATTTCATGATTTTTTATTAGTTTCATTTAAGGATTTTCTTAGTTTAATGTTTTTAAAATTGGAATTTCTGACTTTGAAAGTCTCATTTCACAAAAATTTGGCTTAAAAAAAGAAAATCTACTGAATAAAATGTTGAGTAAAACCCCTAGTTTTCATTTTCGAAAACTAAGTAACTATATTCCAGTATGCACTCCATTATGTATTTTCTACTGTTTGTTTATCTTAATTACATTTTCAAAACCAGCATTTGATGCAAAAAAAAAAAAAACAAAAAAACAAAATTAGTGTTTCAGATAGAGCTAAATAATATGGATGGTACTACATTTGAGGGTTTTGGTTTTGGTTTTATTTGCTTAACTCCAGTATAAAAGTCATTTTGATTTATTTCCTTTTCAGATACCCTTAGATAAAGGCTACGTGTAAATATTGGTTTTCTTATTGTTTTATGTGTTCTAGTGGCAAGATGTATTAGATATTATTTCAAAAGCTCTTACTGACAACAACATGGAATTTGCACAAATCAGTCGTGTTAAGACATTTCAGGTATGTTAAGATTTTACTCCGGTTTTTGTAGTAGATACAGTTGCAAATTTAAACTGCTGTTAACTAGCTTACTTACATTTATTGTCTCATGCCATATAAGCCACATAAACAGGGTCTGAGTTCTTGATTAATTATAAAGTGAACATTTAAAAGCAGAGACTGCAGGTATTTTCAGCATATAACAAGACCATTGTTTTTTTAAAGATCTCCCAACTTGAGGTTCTTTTTTTTTTTAGTACAGGAAAAGATTGCCTATGATATACCTTTTGAATGGACAGGGGCCTCGCACCCCAAGGATTAGTTTCTAAAGTCACTGTCAGGCAGAACTGCATGTGGTCACAGTTATCCTTACATCATGCTCAGCACAGTGACAGGCGTATGACCTCAGGCACACACAGAGACCAAATGAAAATTTAGCAGATTCATGTCTCTTATCTCACATTCACTCTAGCACATTCTTTCTTTTTCTCTTTTTCCTCTAACCTCATGTAGTTTAATTTGCATGCATTACATGCATCTGTCTTGTGATTCCTCTAGATATTACGAAGAACGAGAGCTTATATGATACTTTTCTTCATAATTAAAATCAAGCGACAAGTTTACATTTTCTAAAGTTGGTAATTTTGCATTTAAGTTTCTTAGCTGTTACCTTTCACAGTAGTAATAGATAGCATTAGACATCTTTAAAGTGAGCTATTACATACTGCTCTTATTTTAACTGATCCAGCTAAAATTAAAATGTACCTTTCTTTTTTAGGAGAACCTTTCAGCATTTAAACGTGATCCCCAAATCAATATTTTGCTGCTGCCCCTGCACACAGGTTCTAATGGATTAACTATCATTGAAGCAACTCATGTTCTCTTGGTGGAGCCCATATTGAACCCTGCCCATGAGCTTCAGGCCATAGGGAGGGTGCACCGAATTGGACAGACAAAGTAAGGACTAAAATTAGAATCAGTCACATTTGCTTCAGTTTTCTGAGAAACCAAATCAGTATTTAAACTCTTCATTTATGTTCATCATAGCCTACTTGTTTTTAATTACTTCCTTAGATACTACATTTTTTAATTATTTATTTTATAACTTATTTATTTATAACTTTTTAATTATTTAATTAAAAGGCATGAGATTTCCAACCCTCCCTTCTCTCCAAGAAGCAAACCCCCAAATTGTCCCAATTTTTTTCTTCCCTCCCACAAAAACCTTATCACTTTATCCAAAAAAAAGCTTGTTAGAAATACTTAAGACAGCTACAAAGTTGAAGGCATCCATCATGCCTTTGAGGAGAATGGAGTTTTGATTGTCTAAAGTAGTCCCGTGTTTAAAAGAAGACATACCTTGTACATGACTGAAAATAAATGGCTCCTTTTAAAATTCTTAACGTTAGGAAAAGACACCCCCTAGGTCAGCTCCAAGAGATCATTAGATTCAGTTTAAGGCCCAAAGCAAACCTAATAATGAATATTATTATATGGCATGTATTACCTTTATTCATATATCAGAATAGACAGTTATCTTTGATAAGGCCTGCTAAATGTATTACCTTCTGGATGTTAGAAGTCTTTGATGTTTAAAAAAGAAAAAAAACACATCCATAATAAGCACTTACTAAATCAGTATTTATTGAGCACCTACTGTATGTCAGGCATTATTCTAAATACTGAAGATTCAAATTGAATGATACATAATTTATTTCCCCAAGGAGGTCACTGTGTAGTACAGGAAGCATGACTTAAAGTGTTGGGGTAGAATGTGCAAAAGTATAATAATAAAAGGACTGTGTTAACAAAAGAAGGTAATGATCACTCGGGCCCTACAGAGTCAGGAAAGACTTTATGGTGTTAAGTCTTGAAGGAATAATTATTTCAAAGTTGGCTGGAAAAGGGTATTCACACAGCCAAAGAGAGTTATATATGCAAAAATACAATGGTGGGAAATGACATGACATTTCTAGGGACTGTAAGGAGTCTGGAATTGTTGCAGTATAAAGTATGAGAAAGAGATCATCGGCAGGAGATGAAGTCTTCTGTGTCATACTCAGAAATGTAGACTGCCCTGTAAGAAGTAGCGGGGAGAGAAAATACAGGGCTTACTTGAAAACAGGAAAGAGACATGTTTATTAAACCTCTTAACAAATAGGGCAAAGTAACTGTAATAAATGTGGGCTTGTTCTAACATACCACCAAGTGGCATTTAAAATGCAGTCATGTCTTACTTGTTTTTTGTTGGTTTTCTTCTGTGTTTTTAAATATTGATTTTTTGTCCTACCAATGTTCTTTTAAAGCATAGGCTGGACTAGTCTCATATTTAAAACCACGAGTCCAAAAGGCCATTCAGCATTACCCAACAATCTTACTATGCCTCCCAAGTCAATATGTTTTTTTCTACTTTCTGAGGAGTCTGTCTTAAGTCTGTCTTCTTCCTCCCCATGGCGATCTTGCCTCATACAGGGGAAACATATACAATCAGATTAGAAGTACCTCATCTTTCCATCATCAACTTGAACAGTCTGCCTGCATCAGTACTCACATACTTTTTGGTAGATCTTTATTGAGTATCTTCTGTGTGCCAGGCACTGTTTTAGGAACATGAGATGTCCTCATGGAGTGCGATTCTAGCTGTAGCGGGGTTGGTAGACAGAAAGGTGGTAAACAATAAACCTAAGTACAATCTGGACTATGTTAGGAGCTGGAAAAGTAGAGCAGGGTGAGGAAGTAAAAGTGCAGTGTTTGGGCAGGAAGGCATGCAAGGCCTTATTGAGAAAGTCTGAGCAAGGACTTGAAAGAAATGGGAAAATGGGAAAGTTAGTCATGCAGCTATCTTGTGAAAGAATGTTCAAGTAAACAGTGCTTTTGGTGCAAAGGCCCTAAATCAGGAGTGTGGTATGTTAGAAGAATAGCAAGGAGCTACAGTTGCTAAAAGGGAGAGAAGCAGGAATTGAAGTGAGTGGGCTCAGTGGGGAGAGGGATTACATTGGGCCCAGGAAGCCACTGTGAGGACGGTGCTTTTGCCCTGTGTGAAATCGGGAGCCATTGGAAGGCTTTGAACAGAGGCTTGGCATATCTCACTTAAGTTTTAAAAGAATCATTCTGAGTGCTGTGATAGGGTGGGAGTGAAGGGGAGCAAGGGAGAGTAGAAGCAGGGAGAGTCTTGGAGGCTATTGCAGTCATCCTGGTGAGAGCTGAAGGTGACCTGACCATGGCAGTAGCAGTGCACATGGTGAGGAGTGGTCAGGTTCTGGATATATTTTGAAGATAGAACTGATAGTACTTTTGGACAGACTAGACATGGGGTGTGAGAGGGTCAAGGATAACACCATGGGTTTTGGCTTGGACAACTAGAAGGAGGAAGTAACCTTCAACTGAGCTGGAGAAGTCTACAGGGTAGAGCAGATTTGGTAAGGGAAGAACAGACATCCAAATGGAGATTTCTATTCTGTAACTAGATGTACAAGTCCATTAAGTCACGAGACTGAATGAGATTACCTAGGGGTGAGTTTAGATAGAGACAGAGTTTAGATAGAGGACCATGGACTAAACTCCAGGGCACCAAAGTTCAACTGTTCTAGGAGAGGAGAAGGAAGCAGCAAAGGTAACAAATAAAGATCAAGCAGTGAGTTAGGAAGAAAACCAGAAGACAGGAGTGTCCTAGGAACCAAGTAAAAAATGTACCTCAAAGAAGAGGTTATGGTCACCTGTTTCAAGTGCTATGAAAAATGTCAAGGAAGATAAGGATTGAGAATTGATCATTAAATTTAGCAACATGGAGATCAAAACCAGGTTAAGTGGTAGAGGTGACAGCCTGACTTTAGTTTTGGAGAAAATGGGATTTTGTGTATTTCTTATTTAACAAATATTTGTATAACAAAGAGAGGTTAGGTAACTTGCCCATGGTCAGGCAACTAGTAGAAGCGGTGGCAGATTTCAGGCACAGCCATTCTGCCTTCACAGTACAAGCTTTAACCACAGTGCACTGCTGCTTCTGTGTGGCTGGTAAGGCTAGTATTTTGAGGAGTTTTGCTGCAGAGAAAAGGAAGAGAATGAGATTGAGAGAGGTTTTTGTTTTCCTTTCAAATGGGAGAATTAGTAAGAGAATGATTCATTAGAGACAACAAAAACTAGTGAGGGAGGAGAACAGGGAGAATGCTTGACAATGTCCTTGAGTAGGCAAGAGGATATGGGATCAAACACTGAAGTGGAGGAAGGGGTTGGTAGTAGGCAGAAGCATGGATATGTCATCCAGTAATAAGCAGGAAAGTACCTCATATGCCTTCCCTTTTATTACAGCAGAAGTGTCCCTTTTCTTTCAAAAGCCATCCATTCATTTGTCCTGGACTCCATTCCTTCTCATTTTTCAAGGACAGGTGTACATTTCCCTTGTACAGGTTGAGCATCCCTTAACTGAAATGCTTCAAGTGTTTTGCCTGTAGGATTTTTTCAGATTTTAGAATATTTGCATATACATAGTGAGATATCTTAGGAATGAAACCCCAGTCTAAACATGAAATTTATTTATGTTTCATATACAAATTCTACTCATAGCCTGAAGGTGATTTTATATAATATTTTAAATAATTTTGTGCACAAAACAACGTTTTTAATGTGTTTTGACTGTGACTCATCACGTGAAGTCAGGTGTTGAATCCTCCACTTGTCACGTTGGCACTCAAAAAGTTTTGGATTTTGGGTTTTTGGTTAGGGATACTCAACCTGTCATATATTACCCCATAAATATGTCTTAATATTATCCATCTTTAGAAAGAAAAAAACACTCTGATACATCCTACCTCCATCTCTACTTTTTTAACTTTTTTATCCCCCATTCTCTGTCAACCTGTCTGGTTGATTTTCTCCCCACCATATCACTGAAGTGAGACTTATAACATTTTTAGTGACCTACTTCTTGCCAGTGGTCTGAGGGTTCTTTGTCTACACCCCTTGGATGAATTTTTCCAGTCTTAGGGCTTTAGGTAGCTTTTACAGGTTGATGACTCTCAGGTGTATATCCCCCAGTCCAGACATGCCCATATAGCTCCTGTCCCAGGTGCATATATCCAGTTCTAGCTCTGCACACATCTCTGGACTCACCTTGGATACCTGTCTAATAGGTATCTGATAGGTTTCACATGGACAAAACAAAACTGTGTTGCTTCTGCACTCTCACTCCCACCCTGAGCTTTCCCCATCTTATAATGTGGCACTGTCATCTGTTCCTGCCCAGATCAGAAATCTCGGACTCTTCTATATTTTTCTTTTCACATCTCACATGCCAGTCATCTTTTAAGTTTTGTCAGCTCTACCTCCAAAAGATATTCCAAATCTACTTGACTGCTATCTCCACTGACACAATCATAGTGCATCCACCCTTACTTACCCAGATGACTACAGGACTTCTTAACTGGCTTCTCTGGTGCTCTTCTTGCTGAGCAAGAAGTACATCCTCCACACGGTTGCCAAAGGGATTTCTAAAGTACAGTCAGGTATACATCAAATCATGCATACAAACCCACCAAGGGCTTCCCATTATAACCACGATAAAATTCAAATGCTTGGTCACATCCTGGAAGGCCCTGTGTGACCTGGCCCCTGCACATCTCTCCACCCTTATTTTCACCTCTCTCCCTCGCTTACAGGATGCTTCTGCCATGCCAGCCTTCTTTTGGCCTCTTGAACATGTTATGCTTGTTCCAGGCATATTCCCTTCCCGGGGACTGTGTATGTATGTGCTGTTTCTTCTGTTTGGATATTCTTCCTACTCCTCCTTTGCCTACTGGCCTCATTCCCATCACTCTTTTTTCAGTTTGCATGTCAGCCTCTTCTCCCGGCATTATATTTACTTGAAACCGTCTTACTCTTTTATGTGTTTATTGTCTGTCTCATTAGAATGTCAGCTCATGGAGATTAAATAGTTCATTTTATTCGCTGCTGAACCCCTCCCAGCACCTGCCACAAGTGGGCACCAACTGACTGATGAATATAGCATATAAAATGTGAAGTCGGTTTGTACTGATTTGTTTTACTATGTTTTTAAGCTTAAAATTCTTCTGTACCTTTTAGACCTACTATTGTACACAGATTCTTAATTAAAGCAACAATAGAAGAAAGAATGCAGGCAATGCTGAAAACTGCTGAGAGGAGGTAGGTAATAATTTACCACAAGTAGAAGGGGGAAGGTTTTCCTGTTAAAAGTTAGTATCTTTAGAACTTCTTCACTTAGATGACAACGAAAAATATAGCACAAATACGTTTTTAAAAGCAAAGTCTGACGTTTTGCCTTTTCACTGTTTCCCAGTCAGTGCTCCAGACTTTGTATATTTGAATTAATTTATTAATTGTAACATGTAAATATAAACTATCCTACATTCCTTTGCCACATTGGATCACTTTCTGAGGCTGGGAGTTCTAAACCAGCCTGGCCAACACGGTGAAACCCCGTCTCTACTAAAAACACAAAAATTAGCCAGGCATGGTGACACGCACCATAGTCTTAGCTAGTCGGGAGGCTGAAGCAGGAGAATCGCTTGAACCCTGGAGGTGGAGGTTGCAGTGAGCCAAGATCGTGCCACTGCACTCCAGCCTGGGCAACAGAACGAGTCTGTGTCTCAAAAAAAAAAAAAAAAAGAAAAAAAAAAAACTTGTTAAGGTTAATTGTGGTGTCAATCCAAAGACAGAACAAAAGCAGAGAGACTAAACCAGTCTTAATTTTAAAAGCTTGACTCTGGAATCATAGAACTTTCTAATATTTATGGTATAATTTATTTAAATCTTTTTGAAAACATAAATCTTTCTACATCTTTAGGAGGTAGGTAGGATTGGATGGTACCCAAGGAAGAGATTATTGCCTTAGAAGGGATTGTCACATAGCAAAGAAGCAATTTGAAACTAGAAATTTTCTTCCATTGATGGTTTCTGGGAAGGAAAGAGGCTTCCACAAGGGCCTTTTTACCTAAAACATGAAGGCTTTTTAAAGTTCTTGTTTTCCTTGTGTATCAGACTTCAGTGATTTTTATTTAGGTTGTTTTAATAAAATAGCAGTTACGAGTTGTTTGAAATTCTCTTGAAACAAATTAACTTCAGGTGGTAAGAAGGTAATTTGTAAGGTGAGAGCCTTAGTAGCAGTAGTCAAGGGTTTTATTCTTTGTTCTATTAATTGCACAGAGAAAAAACACTTTGACAAACCCTAAAAGTAATATATAGAAATCTTCACTTTGACAAGGTATAACAAAGATTTTATCACTTGCTTTCCTCTGGGAGTTTCTTATATCCCAATTACAAAAACTTAAGAAAAAATATGTGTCTAGTTCATATTACTACAAATATAATTGCTGATGGCTTGGGGTTTCTTTCTGACTGTGCTCATTTGGAAAACCTTGCAGTCACACGAACTCATCAGCGAAGCATTCAGAGGCCTCTGTCTTGACTGTGGCTGACCTGGCAGACCTATTTACCAAAGAAACTGAAGAGCTTGAATGAACTACACTTGATTCATTCCATGGACTTTAGTGTATTAATAAACTTTCATAGCTGTAGAGCAAAGTTACAAGTTTTAAAAACCCAGTAGATAACAGTAACACTGTTCCTAGTTGAATGAATTTGTTTATTGTTCTGGTTATACAGTGGCCTAGTACTTATTGAGTCCTTTTCAATATACTGTTTCCAAAAGATCTATAAAGATTCTTAATTTTACACTCCTAATAAAACATTTATTTTTTGTCCCAAATAGTATCTATATCTGACGATGCAAGGGAATTAAGAGAGGTAATGTGTACTTTTCTTATGATAAGATCACTCATAAAAACAGTTGGAATAAGAAAGTAAACTAGTCTAGTTTTATATGACCTGGTATATTCAACAAACATAGATCTCAGTTTTGGAAGGGCCTTCAGTATCTTTAGCACATGATTCACCAATATCTTGTTAGTAATATTTTAAGTAGATGGTGAATTATATTAACCCATTTTTTGAGTAGGCTTATACCATAACTTTACACCTAGTAATTTTGCGGTAATACAACTCCTTACAATAAGTTAATGTTAGACAGTTATTTCTTTCTTCTGCATCTTGCTACTGAAAACAAAAACAATGAAAATATTCATATTTCTATTATGTGTAAAGTGGTGTTAGTGTAAACAGTTAACTCCAAATAGATTTTTTTAATGTATTAATGATTACCTTAAAATTATCTGCTTTCCCTACTCTTAATTTTTCTTATTGTTAAAGTTTTTATATGTTGTAAGATTGATGTATCTGTAAATATTGCAGTTTTTATGATTTTGTTTTATTATAACATGGAAATATGGCAGGGTTTTTTTTTAATCATTATTATACTGATGTCTTGGATTCTTTTTCTTTCCCATGTTCTTGTGTAACTAGACTTTTTAGCCAGTGATATCTGAATTCATGGTAGAGTTGTTATTTCACTCCAGTTGTTCCTCCCTTAAGCACGAGTCTTTGACCTTTTGAACAAGAGAATGCCATGTTCACATAAGCGAATCGTTGCAAGTGATAATAACCAAGTGTTTCTTCTTCTGTGAGGAATTAATGGACTTTGAAATTGCTGAATAAGGAGTAGCTTGTTACATCCTAGCCATTTGATGTAATACAAATGTTCTTATTTGGCTTCCTTTTCTTTGAGCCTTCAGAGTTTTAAAGGACCCTCTTTGACCCTCAGGACTTATTAGCTCCCAGTTAGCTGCCTGGAAAACTCATAGAACCATTCCCTGGATCCCATTTGTCCGAGAGGCTTTGGTGCTCAGTTAAGGTGCATTTTCTTACTCTAGGTTTATAGAGTGATGTAATTCAACTGAAGAAAACACACACATGCTTTTGGTGCTTATTCTTCAGTTAAAAGGAGGTATCCATTGATTCTTTTATATGAAATTAAATCAAACTGTTATTTTTATAGCTCTTCACATATTAAAAAGAGCTTTCCTGTACATTTACGTGTTTAATTTACCCAACAATCTTGTGAAGTTGATATAATTAATGTCTTTCCTGTTTTAAAGGTAGAGAACTGAAGTTCAGATATATTGAAACTTTCTTAGGACATGTAGCAAGTAAACAGTGGAGCCCAGGTCCCCTGACTCCATATCTTACATTCTTTTACTAATAACATGTCATGCTGAGATTCAGAAGGCCCATGCTTATAATTTAAAAATGAGACTATTTCAGTATTTCTTTGTGTTTGTTTTCTACTATTCCTTTCTGAGCTATGTTTTAGAGAAAACAATTTGATATGCTTCAATTTTGTAAAATCAAATTACATATATATAAAAAACCTATCTGTATTAGACAAAAACTGTTTTTATTTATTTCTGTAAGATATCAATTAAATAAATATTTTAGTGGAAATGAAAATTGTGGAATTCTTTGATTTCTGAGCCTTAGAACATATGGGGTTTTTTGGTTTTTTCTTTCAACAAAAGATATCAAAATGGCTAATACTATAGAATCCCATATTTTATATACATTTATTACATCTTAAAAACAATTGTGACAGTTTCCAATTGTTCAAAACAAATACAAATCTGATCCTCCATTTTCTTGGCTGCAAACAAAGGATTTTTTAAGTTTTCTTTCTCTATTATTTTATAGCCTCTGAAATATTACTGTGTTTAGAAGTAGTTGTTCGTAAATGGGTGCTATGCTAATGAACCAATGAGACAAAATGAGATAGCCGCAATTGTTAGAGTAGCCCCAGTCATTAAACTTAAATGTGTTTGGACCTGGAGAATCATTTTCTGTAACATGATTCCAGATGAGTTTACTAGAACTAAAAAGATACATACAATGTAAAGTGCATATACCTAACTTCATAGCTTTTTTGCTTCAAACCCAGATAGCTCTGCTATGTTTATTGCAGCATCACATTTCTGTTTGTATGTGACCTGAGCTGAATAAGCCATGCATGCATTCAGTTTTAGGAATTGTTATCTTTCATATCACATGAACAACAAACTAAAAATCTTAACATGATAATTCAACATGCAACTACTAATACTTTACAAATAATGATCAAACCAACTACTTACCTAAATATTTAGGAACTGAATTTAACAATGCAAGATTAATCACCAACGCAAGCTATCCTGTCAGGTGGATAAAGTAAGAAATCATGTCTTTTTAATCTGCTCTCATTTAATAGCTCTTCCAATGTGCTTAAGTTATTTACGTTTATTAAACGACGAGACAACCTTTCAAAAATGCAGAGATCACCATGCTGAATAACCTCAGGCTTAAGTCGAATAAAAGGTATCTTTCAATTTTTCCAGAATTTAGCTAAACAAAATCCCACAATGTGCCATTTCATAATTTTTAACTGGCATACAAATGCAAAAATGGAATGTAAAAAAAAAATGAGTGTAAACCAATTAAATGAATTAAAAACCAATGCAAAAACAAAAAAATGCATTACAACAGTATAGTACAAGCAATGCATTTTAAGCCTGTCTACTCTGATAAATGACATCTAGTCAGTAAGACTTCTTCAAAGTGAGATCAGTTAACAGTTTTATAAAATTTTCTGTTTACAAGAATCTCTGTGTACCTCTGTTACATTGTGAAGCCCACATGAATGCTTATCACATGGAAGGGTCGAATATGAACCACTTGCAAGCCTTCCCTTAGAGGAAGGCTATGTAAGTAATTGATAACCCCAAAGGGAGTTCAAGCCTTATGCTAGGTATGTGGTGTTGCCTCTGAGTTACAAAACAGATAGTATCACATACAGAAAATAGCACGAGTACTTGGCAGAGGCCAAAGTTGCCATCTCCAGCCTTCCCCTGTCTTCAGACAGCCTTTTCAGGGGAATGTATAGCTCATCTTTGAAGAGTAAAGGTCCCCACACCATCCTTGTATCTTCATCATTTAATGTCAGTGACTCTCAATACTGATTTTTGGGGACTGACTTTGTTATCTTGAAACCAAATTTTTATTGCAGCTTATGCTGCTTTTCCTGCAAAATAGAAATTAAAAAACAGCCTCCATTATCTGTATAATGATCTTTGTATAGGTCACTACTATTACTAAAATCAATAACTTTTTCCCTGCTTATCAAAAAATCAGCCTTTTTAAAATGGTCTACCTTTCCAAACCCTATTGTTACCTTTGTCTCTCCAGTAAACCTGCTCTTAATGCTCCACACCCCCGTAGATAGCCTATTAGAGGAGCCATTTGTCCAAGGACACATTTTCGACCTATGGGATCTTCCCAGACCTGTGATTTGTATATGCACACAGTTCTGATTACTGACCCTTCCAGTGTTCTAATGAGCAAACATTTGTGCTCAAATTTCCTTAGAAATCGTTTCTGCATATTTTATTATTTATTTAGGATATACTTACTGAAATTACCTGTGGTCATTTTCTGCCAAGACTATTTAATTAACATTTACTGCATCATGTCCCTAATTCTTTACCCAGAACCGTAAGGCACCTCATGCCTCTTCTGATCTCTTGGCTTCCCATAATCAAACAACTGCTATCTCCAGTTATTTTTCCAGAGCCTTTGTAAAAATTTCCATTAACTGAGAGCATCATTGCCTGTTGATAATGTTGAGTGTATTTTCCTTTGTCACAGAATTATGTCTTCTTTGGTAAATGCAAATCTGTGTTTTAAACAGGAATGCATTTTAGTTTCTGATCTTTATCAGAATGTTTATAAGTGAATCCGCTATTAAACTGTGAAAGCATCAGTGTGGAATGTTGTATTTACCTAAAACTTCCACAGTGCTTTTCACTTCTCAAGTCCGTAATTATAATCATGTTAATGTTTATATTCTGCAACTGACCATTTTCTACCCTGCACTCAGATTTGCCTTCCCAGGTTTTCTGCCAGCATGATAGGGTGCAAATAAATACTTTACACCTCTGTAAGAGGCACTTCTGTCTTTTTAATAAGTTGTTAATGATGACTCAAGCAGTCATCTCGTTTATGCAGTGATTTATTTTTAAGGGATTACTATTTACGCATGCAGGAGAAGATTTAGCAAGTTTCCTTCTTAAAATGGCTTTTGCCTTTCAAGCAAGATAAAGATCTCTACTGAGTAAACCACCTTTTTTTTTTTTTTTTGAGACACAGTCTCTGTTACCCAGGGTGAAGTGTAGTGGTGCCATGACCGCTCACTGCAGCCTCAACTTCTCAGGCTGAGGTGATCTCCCCACCTCAACCTCCCAGGTAGCTGGTACTACAGACATGCATCACCACACCTGGTTAATTTTTTGTAGAGACAGCATTTCGCTATGTTGCCCAGGCTGGTCTCGAACTCCTGGGTTCAAGCGATCCACCTGCCTCGGCCTCCCAACTCCTGGGTTCAAGCGATCCACCTGCCTCGGCCTCCCAACGTGCTGGGATTACAGTAAACCACCTTTTAATTCTCTCTTTTTTTCCCTTCCTTTCTTCCATTATTCCTTACTTCCTTTTTTTCAATCTTATTTCCTCCTTGGTTTTGAAACTGTATGTGTAGGTATTGGAAAAAGCAGTTTATCCACCATTACATAAAAAGGACGCTTATCAGACCAAGCATTCCTAACCGGAGTCAGTGGACTTACGAAAGGAAAAAAGGTCCACAGGTGAGCTTCAAAGGGCAAACTCCCAAGATGTGTACCTTCCAGCAGCTTCCTAGAGACAGAGTTTCATATTGTCAGATTCTTAAAGGGATTCAAGGCCTAAAAGGACCCATTGCCATAGACCATCAGTTTCCAAGTGTGGTCCTTAGGGATCTCCAAGACCAAGGAGTCTGAAGGGCCCTAGGATTTTCTTCATATGTGTCAACAAAAACAACATGCTCAACACAGTCTCTTGCCTGCCACCATGTAAGACATGCCTTTGCTCCTCCTTCACCTTCAACCCTAATTGTGAGGCCTCCCGAGCCATGTGGAACTGTAAGTTAATTCAACCTCTTTTTCGTTATAAATTACCCAGTCTTGGGGATTTCTTCATAAGAGTATGAAAATGGACTAATACAAACAACAACAAAGAATTTAAATAATGAAATATATTCCATAGCCTGTTTTTATTTAAAAACTAAAAATCTATGTTTTAATAACAGCAAAAAGATTCTGTCCCGTTAATAAGTAAAAACACAATATTTTACATTGTTTTACTCCAACTATAATTTATGCGTGCTTTAAAATAGAAATAGCTAATAACCTATTTACATTTTAAATAAATATGCACTGGATATATAGTTGCACAAACCTTTTACTGGTGAGATATGTAATTAAATAAGTTTGGAGATCACTGGAGGAGAAGTAATTGTTGCTCTTACGAATGTGAGAAGCTTTTATTCTAGTTAAGTTTTTATCACTCAGCACTCTTTTAGGATGCTTGAAATTGCTTTCAAAGCCAGTTAAGAAATTATACAATTTCTTCATAACCTCACATCATTTTGTTTTATTAACCAAAAAAGTGTATTTTCTATTTTATATACATTAACTTATATTTTCTAATGTATATATTTTATGTAGTTTCTAATTTATACTCATTACGTGCCAGGCTTGCTTTGCATGTGTACCCTTCCTGAAAAGTTTTTTTGTTTCCTTTTCAACTTTTTTTTTTTTTCTTTGAGACAAGATCTCACTGTGTTGCCCACGTTGGAGTGCAGTGGCATGATCATGACTCACCGCAGCCTCAACCTCCCAGGGTCTGGTGATCTTCCCACCTCAGTCTCCCAGGTATCTGGAACTGCAGGCACATGCCACCACACTAGGATGATTTTTGTAGTTTTTGTAGAGACAGGGTTTCTCCATGTTGCCCAAGCTGGTCTCAAACTCCTGGGCTCAAGTGATCCTCCTGCATCAGCCTCCCAAAGTGCTAAGATTACAGGCATGAGCCACTGCACTCAGCCTGTATTTTTAATCTTAAAATTGGCAGTTATGGGTCAAGAATTTTGCAGAGGAAATGTAGACCTATGTTAATATTAAATAATGAATTTATTCCATGTTTCAATTTTTTCAGTCAAAAAGTAGATAAAGCACCTAATTTAGGCTTAATAATAATTTATTATCTCATGAAGTTTCTAGAATGTTTGGAGATACACCTGGTAACATGAGGGAAAAAGTCAACAGTAAATGTTCTATTTTCAGAAACGTAAACATTGAGAAAATTAATATTGTCAACAAATGTTAGTACTCAGTCTTGTGTCTTGCAATATTTTCATGTTTGTTTTCTCCCTCATTGGGTAGAGAAGGCGTGAAGAATTTCATCATTATATCAAGATGGTGGGGGGAAGCTAGTCACCATTTCTTTTTTTCTTTTTTCCTTTTTTTTTTTTTTTTTTTTGAGATGGAGTTTCACTCATTACCCAGGCTGGAGTGCAATGGTGCGATCTTGGCTCACCACAACCTCCTACTCCCGGGTTCCAGCAATTCTCCTGCCTCAGCCTCCCGAGTAGCTGGCATTACAGGCACCCACCACCATGCCCAGATAATGTTTGTATTTTTAGTAAACACGGGGTTTCACCATGTTGGCCAGGCTGGTCTCGAACTCCTGACCTCAGGAGATCCACCTGCCTTGGCCTCCCAAAGTGCTGGGATTACAGGCATGAGCCACCGCACCCGGCCACTAGTCACCTTTTCTACTGAATACGGAAGAGGCGCCTATAGGATCGGTTTTGATTATCCATGAGAAAAGAGAGTTTTAGAATGCAGAATAAACTATCAAAGGAGATAGTGAAATCCTTTCTGAAAAATTTTAAGAAAAGGAAAGAATTTTTTTAAGTGCAGATAAACTTCAAGAGTTTAAGTCCTATATTTAAATAACTATGGTATTTTCTGTTTTAGGTTTGTTTTTCTTTCTCCCAAAATATATGGTGTTAAGTTCCAGAATATCTTCAGCCAACTAAGAAATACAAGGAGGGATGGGGGGTGTTATTTTCTTTTTTTTTAAAGTTAGTAAACAGAGAAAAAGCAACTATTTCTTTTTTAAAATGTATCAAAGAATTTAATGACTTCAGTACAAGAGGCAGTGGGTGTTCAGTAAATAGTAATTTAACTGGTTAGAATAAATAAAAATATAACTATGGCTCACAACAGAGCAGAGTCATGTAGTTACTAAAACATTTGCACAAATACTGTCCACCAAAGGGACCCAGCTCATAAGCACTGAGAAATGACTAATATTTCTCATGTAACTGTATTATTCCCATCTGTTTCATATTTAAATTTAGAGGAAGTTTTAATAGTACCAAATTCATATAAATCTTTTGAAGTCCATGAACAGTAAGAAGTGCTATTTGATTCTTATTCCTTGATTTTGATATCAGTAATTGTTATACACACTGATTAGCTTTTATCTCCAAATTTTATTTAATACTGCCTAATGCTGGTTGTTTCTTTTGGAGTCCTATAAATCTGGCTGCCAAGAAAAATGATGGCTCTGCTCCGAAACCACAAAGTGGCTTCATTAACATTTAGTGAATCTCAAGTAGAAAGGAACAGTGAATTTCCTGAGGAAGCCATTCTCCAGAATAATAAAGTATTAGCGTTTTTCTCATAGTAGACAAAAGTCATGGGTTTTCCTCCTTGGCAGGGAGCAAACTCAACCTTAAAAAGCAGTGATATTCAACAACAGAAAGACAAATAACCCAATTTAAAACTGGGCAAAGGATTTGAATAGACATTTCTCCAAAGAAGATAATATGTAAGTGACCAATAAGCACATGAAAAGATGATCAACAGCTTTAGCAGCTGGTAAAGTAGATATCAAAACCGAAATATGAAGGTTTGGAGAGGAGGAAGGAATGAATAAACAAAACGGGATTTTTAGGACAGTGAGCCTTCTGTATGCTACTACACGGGTGGATATATGTCATTACACATTTGCTGGACCCATAGAATGTACAACACCAAAAATGGACCCTAATATAAACTATGGACTTTGGATAATGATGTGTCATAATTTGAAACAAATGTACAACTGTGATGTGGGATATTGATAGTAGGAAAGGTTGTGCATGGGGTGCATGGGGTTGGGGGGAGGCAGGGGTATATGAGAACTCTGTGTACTTTCTGCTCAATTTTGCTGTGAACCTAAAACTGCTCTAGAAAATAGTCTATTAGAAAACGATGAGCTATCACTTTACACCACATGACTTGTAGATGAAAAGAGTCAAACTCTGTAAAATATTTGAAGAGATTTATTCTGAGTCAAATATGAACAACCATGGCCCGTGACACAGCCCTCAGGTGGTCCTGAGAACATGTGCCCAAGGTGGTCGGGGTGCAGCTTGGTTTTATATATTTTAGAGAGGCATAAAACATCAATCAAATACATTTAAGAAATACATTGGTTTGGTTCAGAAAGGTGAGACAACTCAAAGTGGGGCCTTCCAGGCTATAGGTAAATTTAAACATTTTCGGGTGGACAATTGGTTGAATTTGTCTAAAGACTTGGGATCAATAGAAAGGAATGTTCAGGTTAAGATAAAGGATTGTGGAGAACCAGTTTTATTGTTCAGAAGAATCTCTCAGATGGCAGACTTCAGAGAGAGGGTAGGTTGTAAAATGTTTCTTATCAAATCTAAAAGGATGCCTAGCTCTTAGTTGATTATCCACTGGATCTGCAAAGAAAGGAAGGAAAATAAAAGGGGAAGGAGATTTTCTATGGAATGTGGATTTTTCCCACAAGAGACTTTGCAGGGCAATTTCGAGGCATGGCAAGGAAATATATTATGGGGCTAAATATTATTTCCTTGTCTCATAATGTCACGCCAGAGTCAGATTGAAAAGCAAGTCACAATATACATGGTCAAATAAAAGCCATCTGATGAGGATCCATGGTTTGTAGGACATGACTCCCCAGACCTCTTAGGTAGGAATTTGGGCAAGATAAAAATCAGAGCTTAGTCCTCGAACTATAGTCAAAAGATAGACAACAACAAGTTTTGTTAAGGATACGGAAACTTGGAACCCTCAAACATTGCTGGTAGGAATGTAAAATGGTACAGCTGCTTTGGAAAACCATTTATCCGTGTCTTAAATAGTTAAATATACACCTAGCAGCTATGCCACTCCTATGTACTTAAGAGAAAATAAAACATATATTCATACAAAAACTCATATGAACAGTCTGGCAGGTACCTGGAGTGTTAAATGGAGTTACCACATGACCCAACATTTCTACTCCTAGGTATTTACCTGTAATAGTCTGCTAGAGCTGCCATAACAAAATACCACAGACTGAGTAAATTAAACAACAGAAATTTATTTATTACAGTTTTGGAGGCTGGCAGTTGAAGATTACAGTGCTGGCAGGTCTGTTTTCTTCTAAGATCTCTCTCCTTTCTTGCAGATGGCTGTTTTCTGTATCCTCACATGGTCTTTCCCTGTGCAGACAGGCCCCTGATGGCTTTTTATAAGGACACTATTCATACGGGATTAGAGCCCCCATCCTAGCAGCTTTACTTTAGCATAACCACCTCTGTACACACCTTATCTTTAAATACAGTTACATCCTGAGATACTAGGGGTTGGGACTTCAAATTATGAATTTGGTGGAGCCACAGTTCAGCCTATAATAATAATGGAGATAAATGAAAACGTGTTCACAGAAAAACTTGTATGTGAATATTTATAGCAGCATTATTTATAGTAGGCAAATGTGGAAACAACCCAAATGCCTATCAAATGATAAATGGATAAATCAAATATGGTTATACTTCTAATGGAATATGATTTGGACAAAAAAGAAATGAAATACTTATACATGCTACAACATGGATGAACCTTAAAAACTTATGCTAAGTGAAAAAAAGGCAGTCCCAAAATGCTGTATATTTCTGTTTATAAGAAATGTCTAGAATAGGGAAATCTTTATTTTTTTTAGAGGATGGGTTCTCACTCTGTCACCCAGATGGGAGTGCAGTAGCCGTATCATAATTCACTGCAGCCTGAAACTCCTGGGCTTAAATGATCCTCCTGCCTTGGCCTCCTCAAGTAGCTGGGACTAGAGGTGTACACCGCCACTCCTCATAAGAACAGGCAAATCTTTAGAGACAGAAATTACATTAGTGGTTGCCCAGGACTAGGAGAGGAACTGGAGTGACTGCTAATGGGCATGGGGTTTCTTTATGGAGTAATGAAAGTGTTCTAAATTTAGACTGTAGTGATAGTTGCACAACTTTGTGAATCTACTAAAAACCACTGACTTGTACACTTTAAATGGCTGAATTTCAGGGTGTGTGAATTGTATCTCGAAGATATTTTTGAAACATTTTTAAAGTAGCACAAAAGCTTATTTTAAAAAATATGATTTGGCATGCAAAACTTCGGCAGAGCCAATTGTAGATGAAAATGAGACAGATGGCCTTCAAAATATGAAGCACACATTGTAAAGAATGTTGTACTCCAGGCCTGTGAATCTCACTGATATCTGGCAGCCACAGTTAAAATGTTGTAGCATCTGGAATTGCGGGCTGTAATTGAAACTCAACTGAAGAGCTTTCTGTGGAGCTGGAATGACCAGCCAATGCATAAAGTTGTTAAACATGAAACAAAGATAACTATTATCTTTTAAAAACCTCTCATTAACCCTCATGACGTTCTTGGGTGAAGGTCTAATCTGGCACACTTGCTAACTTCTAATAAAGAATCAAATGGTCTTCCAACTCACATAATGACTAATTCTAAAGCATGCAACCTCAAAGTACTACATTCTCCCTGTTCTAGAAATACAACCCTAGAGGGCCAGTCTTCCTTCAGCGTTCAAATATTGAGTAGAACAACTGAACTGTAAGGTTCAGCTAAAGGAATGCAACTGTGACTTGAGCTGTGGAATGGCTATGGCCTAAGTCAAGAATTCTCAACCTCAGCACTACTGATTGACATTTTGGGCCAGGCCAATTCTTTCTTCTGGGCCCTGTCCTATGCATTATAAGATTGAGCAGCATCCCTGGCCTCTACCCATTAGATGCCAGAAACATACTCCACCCCCAAGCTTTGACAACCAAAAATGTTTCCAGAAATTTCCAATATCTCCTGGGGCTTAAATCAAGAACCACTGGCATAAGCCAAGGAAGAACTAACCATTTACCATGGTACAGGATGAGTATCCCATATCTTGGGACCAGAAGTGTTTTGGATTTCAGATTTTTTAATATTTGCATTATGTGCTTACTGGTTGAGCATCTGAAATCCAAAATGCATTTCCCTTGAGCCTTATATCAGTGCTCAAAAGGTTTCAGTTTTGAAGCATTTCAAATTTGGGATTTTGGGATTTGGGATGCTAATCTGCAATAACATAGACCTTGTACCAAAAGAAAAAAATCGATATGTTTAATTTGTACTTCATTTATTCAAGCTCTGTGGAGTTTAAATATTCAGAATATTATGCAAAAACCAGTTTCCTTGATCATACTAAGTTTTGATGACCATAATCATTGACAAGTTTATTCAGGAGATTTTCATATGTTGCTCTAAAGTTTAAACCCAATGCTGAAATGCCAGCTTGGAGCCACATAAGGAATGAGCTGTTTGTATTCTATTAAAAGACTGCCCTTGAAAATTTACAGATGAAAAAATTTCAAGGGGATAAAAATGTGATTTTAAAATCAATTTTGCCACCTAGTAAAGGATTTGCTAAATGGATAACTATGAGGTGATGGATGTGTTAATTATCTTGATTTTGGTAATCATTTCAGAATGTATATGTATATCAAAACATTACATTATACACCTTAAATATGTACAATTTTTGTATGTCAATTATACCTTAATAAAGTTTAGAATAAAAAAAAAATGCTGTCATTAACAGAGAGTTTGCAAATACACTCAAAGTCTTTATCATTAAGGACACAGACACCAGGCAGCATGATGGAACTCACTTTCATTGTTCTTCCAGCCTATCAACTGAATCACATAAGAATGAAAGATGAAGTAAAGTTTTGATACGGTGTACTTCAAGGTTTTTAAATGTGAATTTATTGCATTCTGAAACTATGGTGTAGATGACATCTGCCCACTTATTATTATTATTATTATTATTATTATTATTATTATTATTTTATTATTTTTGAGATGGAGTTTCACTCTTGTTGCCCAGACTGGAGTGCAATGGCACAATCTCGGCTCACTGCAACCTCCTCCTCCTGGATTCAAATGATTCTCCTGCCTCAGCCTCCCAAGTAGCTGGGATTACAGGCTTGCTCCACCATGCGCTGCTAATTTTGTATTTTTAGTAGAGACGGGGTTTCCCCATGTTGGCCAGGCTGGTCTTGAACTCCTGACCTCAGGTGATCCACCTGCCTCAGACTCCCCAAAGTGCTGGGATTACAGGCGTGAGCCACTGTGCCCAGCCTGCCCACGCATTTTGATGTCATAATACTAACATAATATCACTTTGTGGTATTAATTTTGTGACACTGAAAAGTCTTCACCTGTCTCAAGAGGACCCTAAGTAGACCTCATGCCTCTGGCTTCTAGAGGCTGGGACTACATAGTTTCTAACTTTTCATTTTTTTTTTTCATCCTCTCCCTTCCTCCCTCCCTTCCTTCCTTCCTTCCTTCCTTCCTTCCTTCCTTCCTTCCTCTAACAACTGTTACTGAGACACTAAAACTGACATCATCATTGACACTTAGCAATTACAGTATGCTGCTGGGAAGCATGGGCATGCTGGTTTCTTCTCATAGCAGGAATGGGAGGCTTACCAGGAACCCTCGTCAGAATTTATGTCCATGATTTTGGCTACAGATGACCATTAAAGCAATATAAGGTCATAACCAGTAAAGTCTTCTCCTGTAACTTTCAGAAAATAAAATGAACTTATTAACTGGAAGTTGTGTCAATTGATAGTATAAGAATAAACAGACTGGCTATTTTCTATAATCTTGGTAAATGGCATTCATCCTTTTTTCTTGTTCAAGGCAAAAACTCTAGAGTCATCCTAGTACCTTTTTCTTCTCTCATCCTTCACATCTAATCCACCAGCCAATCAAGCCCACCCTCAAAATGCATCTAGACTCTGACCACTTTTCATAATCTCCACAGCTACCACCTAGTCCCTGACATAATCACTCTTTTTTTTTTTATTTCCAACTTTTATTTTAAGTTCAAGGATACATGTGCAGGATATGCAGGTTTGTTACATAGGTAAATGTGTGCCATGGTGGTTTGCTACACAGATCATCCTATCACCCAGGTATTAAGCCCATTATCCAATAGTTATTCTCCCTGATCCTCTCCCTACTCTCCAACACGCCCCAGTGTGTGTTGTTCCCCGCCATGTGTCCATGTATTCTCATCATTTTGTTCCCTCCCACTTGTAAGTGAGAACATGCAGTATTTGGTTTTCTGTTCCTGTGTAAGTTTGCTAAGGATGATGGCCTCCAGCTCCATCCATGTCCCTGCGAAGCACGTGACCTGATTCCTTTTTATGCCTGCATAGTATTCCATGTTGTATATGTACATTTTCTTTATCCAATCTATCACTGATAGGCATTTAGGTTGATTCTATGTCTGCTATTGTGAATAGTGCTGCAATAAACATATATGTGCATGTGTCTTTATAAGAAAATGATTTATATTCCTTTGAGTATATAACCAGTAATGAGATTGCTGGGTAGAATGGTATTTCTGCCTCTTTGTCTTTGAGGAATCACCAGACTGTTTTCCACAATGGTTGAACTAATTTACACTCCCACCAACAGTATTAAAGTGTTCCTTTTTCTTCACATCCTCATCAGCATCTGTCATTTTTTGACTTTTTAATAATCACCATCCTGAATGATGTAAGATGGTATCTCATTTGGTTTTGATTTGCATTTATCTAATAATTAGTGACGTGAAGGCTTTTTTCATGTTTGTTAGCCACATGTATGTCTTCTTTTGAGAAGTGTCTGTTCATGTCCTTTGCCCACTTTTTAATGGGGTTGCTTTTTTTTGTAAATTTGTTTAAGTTCCTTATAGATTCTGGGTATTAGGCCTTTGTCAGATACATAGATTGCAACAATTTTCGCCCATTCTGTAGGTTGTCTGTTTACTCTGTTAATAGTTCCTTTTGCTGTGCAGAAGCTCTTTAGTTTAATTAGACCCATTTGCTAATTTTTGCTTTTGTTGCAATTGCTTTTAGTGTTTTCATCATGAAATCTTTGCCAATGCCTATATCCTAAATGGTATTGCCCAGGTTTTCTTCTAGTGTTTTTATAGTTTGGGGTTTTACATTTAAGTCTTTAATCCATCTTGAGTTGATTTTTGTGTAAGGCGTAAGGAAGGTTCCAGTTTCAATATCCTGCATATGGCTAGCTAGTTCTCCCAGCACCATTTATTAAATAGGGAATCCTTTCCTCATTGCTTGTTTTTGTCAGGTTTGTCAAAGATGAGACAGTTGTAGGTGTGCAGTCTTATTTCTGGATTCTCTATTCTTTTCCATTGGTCTATGTGTCTGTTTTTGTACCAGTACCATGCTATTTTGGTTACTGTAGCCCTGTCGTATAGTTTGAAGTCAGCTAGCCTGATGCCTCCACCTTTGTTCTTTTTGCTAAGGATTGCTTTCAGTATTCAGGCTCTTTTTTGGTTCCATATAAATTTCAAAATAGTTTTTTCTAATTATGTGAAGAATGTCAGTGGTAATTTAATGAGAATAACATTGAAGTTATAAGTTGCTTTGGGCAGTGTGACCATTTACATAATATTGATTCTTCCTATCCATGAGCATGGAATGTTTTTCCATTTGTTTGCATCATCTCTGATTTCTTTGAGCAGTGCTTTGTGGTTCTCCTTGAAGAGGTCCTTCACTTCCCTTGTTAGCTGTATTCCTAGGTATTTTGTTCTTTTTGTAGCGATTGTGAATCAAAGCTCATTCATGATTTGGCTCTTGGCTTGCCTGTTGTTGGTGTATAGCAATTTTTGCACTTTGATTTTTTATCCTGAGACTTTGCTGAAGTTGCTTATCAGCTTAAGAAGCTTTTGGGTTGAGACAATGGGTTTTCTAAATATAGGATTATGTCTTCTGCAAAAAAAGATAGTTTGACTTCCTCTTTTCCCATTTAAATACTCTTCATTTTTTTCTCTTGCCCGATTGCCGTGGCCATAACTTCCAATACTATATTGAATAGGGGTTGGGATAGAGGGCAAACTTGTCTTGTGCTGGTTTTCAAGGGGAATGCTTTCAGCTTTTGCCCATTCAGTAAGGACACTGGCTGTGAGTTTGTCATAAATGGCTCTTATTATTTTGAGGTATGTTCCTTCAATACCTAGTTTATTGAGAGTTTTTAACATGAAGGAATGAGGATTTTTATCGAAGGCCTTTTCTGCATCTGTTTAGATAATCTTGTGGTTTTTGTCCATCGAATGAAGAGCCTAAGAAGAAAAATCACATGAACATATCAGTAGGTGCAAAAAGAAAGCATTTTACAAAATCCAACACCCATTCTTCATAAACACTCTTAGTAAATTACAAATAAAGAGGAACTTCCTCAACCTGATAAAGGATATCTACAAAAACCCTACAGCTAACATCATATTTAATGGTGAGAAACTTGAAAGTTTCCCTCTCAGATCAGGAACAAAGCAAGGATACTCCCTCTTACCAGTCCTTTTCAACATTGTTCTTGAAGTCCTAGCTAATGCTACACAACAAAAGGAAATAAAAGGTATACAGACTGGGAAAAAAGAAATGAAACTGTCTTTGTTCACAGATGACATGATCATGTATGTAGAAAATCTGAGGCCGGGCGCAGTGGCTCAAGCTTGTAATCCCAGCACTTTGGGAGGCTGAGGCGGGCGGATCACAAGGTCAGGAGATCAAGACTATCCTGGCTAACATGGTGAAACCTCGTCTCTACTAAAAATACAAAAAAATTAGCTGGGTGTGGTGGTGGGTGCCTGTAGTCCCAGCTACTCAGGAGGCTGAGGCAGGAGAATGGTGTGAACCCAGGAGGCAGAGCTTGCAGTGAGCCAAGATTGCACCACTGCACTCCAGCCTGGGCGACAGAGTGAGACTCCATCTCAAAAAAAAAAAAAAAAAATCTGAAACGATTGACAAAAAAACCCTTCTGGAACTAATAAGAGATTATAGAAAGGTTGTAAGAGAAGACTAATATATAAAATTCTATTGCTTTTCTATATACCAGCAATGAACAAGTAGAATTTAAAATTAAAAATGTAATACCATTTACCTTAGCACCCCCCAAAAATGAAATACTTAGGTATAAATCTAGCAAAATATGTACAATATCTACATGAGAAAAACTACAAAACACTGAAGAAAAAAATCAAAGAATAACTAAATAAATGGAGAGATAGTCCATGTTTGTGGATAGCAAGGCTCAATATTCTCAAGACCTTAGTTCTTCCCAAACTGATCTATAGGCTCAGCGTAATCCCTTGTAAAATCCCAACACATTATTTTGTGACTATGAACAAACTAATTTTAAAGTTTATATGGAGAGGCAAAAAAAAAAAAAAGAAAAGAAAAACCAAGGTAGCCAAAACAATATTGAAGGAGAAGAACAAAGTCAGAAGACTGATAGTATCTAACTTCAAGACTTACTATAAAGCTATAGTAATCAAGACAGTGTGGTATTTGTAAAGGAAAGGACAACTAGATCAATGGAAGGAATAGAAAACCCATAAATAGACCCACATAAATATAGCCAAATAATCTTTGATAAAAGAGCAAAGGCAATAAAATGAAGCAAAGATTGTCTTCTCAAAGAATGGTTCTGGAACAACTGGACATCCACACACAAATCACTGGATCTATACCCTTCACAAAAATTAACTTAAAATGAATCATAGGCTTAAATTTAAAATGCAGAATTATAACACTCCTTGAAAATAACATAGAAGAACATCTAGATCGCCTTGGGTTTGGCAATGACTTTTTGACTACACTACCCGAGGCACAATCCAAAACAGAATTGATAAGCTATACTTCATTCAAACTAATTTCTGCTCTGCAAATGCCACTGTCAAGTGAATGAAAAGACAAGCTACAGAATGGGAGAAAATATTTTCAAAACGCATATCTGATAAGGAACTGTTATCCAAATACATAAAAATACTTAAAGCTCAACAATAAGAAAATAAACAACTTGATTTAAAATGAGCCAAAGACCTTAACGGGTATCTCAAAAAAGGAAATAGATGGTGAATGCATCAGGGAAATGCAAATTGAAACAAGATATTGATACACACCTGCTGGAATGGCCAAAATCTAAAACACTGACAACAATAAACGCTGGTGAGGATGTAAAGCATTCATTGTTAGTGGGAATGCAAAATGGTACAGCCACTTTGGAAGACAGTCTAGCAGTTTCTTATGAAACTAAACATACTCATATCTCATGAAATAAATATGAGAGGCATTATTATTTAAGAATAATAAAGCAAACAATTATAATTCAATATTTTTAACTTTTTCCTAAAAATAACAAATAGGTCATTGTAGATGTTTACATTTGTCCCAAAAATGACATTTCAAGAAATCAGCTATCAGAATGATTGTTTCACAGTAGACTTCTTTGTTATATTGCAACAATTGACGGCTGAGGCTGTACATCCTTCTTCAGCTTCAGATTGAATATACTAAGCAAAAGACTAGAGGGATGAAGTATAAAAAACAGTACTCTTCTAAGAAAGCTAGATTATCTTCTCTTGATTCTTTAATTTTCATTGACTGTCTTCCTGTGTCCTACCTTAACACTGATAACCTCATCTTAGCCGGACTGAAAACAAGTGACCTATTAAAACTTCCTAATAAAAAATAACATTGAACAAAGTTAATTCTACCCCCAAATACATTTTTTTTAGAACTCAGGTATGAAGTCAGAGCAACTTGGGTTTAAATCCAAGCTTCATAACTTATCAGCTGTGTGATATTAAGCAGAGTTGTGGGCTTTGGTCATTCCTCATGTGTAGAAACAGAGATGATGTTACTTGGCATTATGGGATGAATTGTATCTCCACTTCAAAAAATTTGTATGTTGAGGTCCTAACCCCCAGGGCCTTAGAATATGACTGTGTTTTGAGACAATGCCTTTAAAGAGGTAATTTAGGTATAATGAGGTCATATTGGTGGACCCTAATCCAATTGGACTGCCACTCTTACAAGAAGAGGAGCTTTGGACACAGACAGGTACAGAGGGAAAACTATGTCAGAACACAGGAAGGAGGCACCATCTATAAGCTAAGGAAAGAGGCCTCAGAAGAAATCAACCCAAAATAAATCAACTTGACCTCAAACTTCTAGCCTCTAGAATTGTGAGAAAAACAATTTCTGTTGTTTAAGCCACCCAGTTTGTGGTACTTTGTTATGGCAGCCCTAGCAAACTAATGCACTTGGCAAAGTTGTTTTGTTTTGTTTTTAGTCTAGAAGAGAGTTTTTGTGGAGGTATCTGTATTTAATTCCTGTGAGTGTTGTAACAAATTTCCATGAACTGAGTGGCTTAGAACCGCAGGAATTAATTCTCTCAGTTCTGGAGAGCAGAAACTGAAATCAGTTTTTCTGGGATAAAATCAAAGTGTTGCCAGGGCAGCTTCTGGTGCTAATGGTGACATACTCCAAACTACCTCTGTGGTTATAGTGCCTTTTCTCTTCTGTCTGTGTCAAATCTTCCTTCACCTCTCTCTCTCTCTCTCTCTTTCTCTCTCTCTCTCTCTCTCTATATATATATATATTCTTTTTCGAAGACAGCGTGTGACTCTGTTGCCCAGGTTCGCGTTCAGCAGTGCAATCACAGCCCACTGCAGCTTCAGCCTCCCGGACTCAAGTGATCCTCCTGTTTCATTTTGCCTCTCTCTTAAAGTGACACCTGTGACTGCATGGAGGGTCCACCAGGTTAATCCAGGATAATCTCCCCCATCTCAAATTCTTTGCTTAATTCCTTTTATACGAGTCATTTTTCCATATAAGATAACATGTACAGGGAGGGATTAAGACCTGATATTTTGGGGGTCATTAATCAGTCTACTACGGTGTGATAGAGGGATGAATTGGGATACTCATCTAATGAATGCAAGTTGCCTTCCTGTGAACCTTGAGTTGGTAATGTTCATGAACAAGATGTTTAGTGCACCTGTTCTTTCTGAGATCAGAGAGTGACGAACAGTAGAAAAGTGAAACTAAAAATACTGAAACAGTTAAAAAATAGCAGAGAATATTTCCCCTATAGTGACCTCAAATTTGAGCTTTAACTTCCCATTTAAAAGTTTTAGATTTTATATGCTGGAACTGAAGTGTTTTGAATATAGATAATAGAATACAGATCTGGCCAATCTGTTGGCAACCTTGAAGTGTGTTGACAAATCTTTATATTCACTGTAAGATTTTTGCATACCAGAAATGTTGCCCCTGTCCCCTCTCTGTCTACCTTCCCCCATCAATCAGCACAGGCAAAGGCCAGAAGTGACAAGTGATTGTGTACCCCATCAATCAGCACAGGCAAAGGCCAGAAGTGACAAGTGATTGTGTACTAGACAAGCTAATGTTTGTGTGGAGAAAACACTTTTGTTCCCTGAATCTCTGGTGGCAAAGGACCCAGAACTCAAGAAGCAAATCTTCTAGTCTCCTTTAAGCCTTCTCTTCCATAAGTGGCCTCCTCCCTGGAATTGGAAACCACTGTCGAGTATCTACGTCCCTGTTGGCCCAGCGTGAGACTTCTACACCTTTGGCTCTTTGAATGCTACCTGACATGAACCCTCTGGCCACTTCCAAAAGGAGGTCAGAGGTTGCTGCCACTCATGCTGCTAATAATGTCTGATAATGATAAAACCACGTCCTATTTGTCTAGTATTTTATCATAAAGAGCACTTTGATTTGCAGATTCTCTTTCCAAGGTGTTAGGAAAACAAAAGTAGATAAGACACATTTTCAACCCTTAATGATCATTTCAATCCAGTTAATTATAACTTGTTTAATCCCAGAAATGTAGAAAGGAGGATAAGAGAGTTATTATTATCCCCATTTTCCAAATGAGGAAGCTGGGTGTTAAAAAATAATTTTCAGAAAAAGGTTAAAGTGTGACTTTCATACAGATATAAAAATGAATAGACATTAAAGATTTTGTTTAACACATTCAATGAGGGAAGCAGACAGATGTTACAACCATTTCAAAAAAGAAGTCAAGAAGCACAAATTTATATGGCATAAAAGAATGTTGAAATTAATGGCAAATGAAAGCAACTGTTTTTCCCCCTTGGGGATAAAGGTGAGGAAGAGGGAAGTCAATAGAGCTTGTGGTGCACAGGACAGAATTTGTGTGACTACCAGGTAAGTTCAACAAAGAGTTGTAAAATAGCTCCATGGAATCAGATCACCAGAGGAAGGATGCATAAATGCATAGATGTCCAAATAGGGCCTGGATGTGAATCTCAGACTTTCTGACACCAAATTCAGGTTTGTTTCACTCTACCACATTGTCCTAGCTTCTGCAAAAGGTGCTCTTTTGTCACCTTAAGTCAAAGAAAGTTACCAAAAAGAAAAAAAATAGGAAATGAAAGCATAAAAGGTAAACTGGTCAGAGGTTTCCTGCTATTCTGCTTTGTTTAGAAATTCTCACTGAGGCAGCCAGTAAGCCAAGATGCAGCTGAACCCAACTCTTGGAGAGATTGCCCGGGCCTCTGCCCATACTGAGGCACAGCTCCTGAAATGAAGCCCGCTTCAGAACTTACTCAAATGCATGTTGCTTCTTATTGCAGCTGGACTAGTAGCTTGAACTGTGATGGAAATTAAACGTCTGCTTCTAAATCCTGACAGGAATCTCCTAAACAGGGTCTTAGTCAGCTCAGGCTGCCATAACAAAATACCATAGACTCAGTGGAAACAATAGATTTTATTCGTTCATTCATTTATTCATCCATTTTCACACAGTTCTGGAGGCTGGCAGTCCAAGATCAGGATGTCACATGGTTGGGTTCTGGTGAGAACTCTTTTTAGCAACCATCTTTTCATCTACTTCTATGTCCTCACATGGGAAAGAGAAAGTGAAAGCTCTCTGGTATCTCTTTTTATAATGGCACTAATCTCACCATGAGGGCCCCACCTTCATAATCTCATCTAAATCTAATATCTCCCAAAGGCCCCATCTCTAAACGTCATAACATTAGGGGTTAGGACTTCAATAGTTGAATTTGCATGGGGAAATAATTCCATCTATAGCAATGCTAATATGTGAACTAACAGGCTTAAGCCAGGTACCTGAGATGGTCACAATTATGGGCAAGAAGATGTTCAATCCAAATAATGAAATTATAGCAGTTTACAAAAATGTGACAATTTATGTTTCTGAATGTTCCATACTAGAAATAAATAGAAAGGCACCATGATCTCAAAGTGTGTGTGTGTGTGTGTGTGAGTGTGTGTGTTTATAAATTTTATTTGATAATTTCAAATTACTAGGCTGAAGAAAGAAGAACATTAGCAAAAAATGATAGTGGCATTAATACATTTGCTCACTACTAATGACCTAAAACGTGGCAATTCAAAAGGAACAAATAATTATTTCAGTGTAGACTGTCACAGAATCTAGGGCATCATCAAACTTTGGTCCCTTTGGGCTTTTTACTTGGAAAGAATGCAGTCTCTCTCTCTTTTTAACCTTAGCTTTATTCTCCAAACATTTTAAAATTTAATTCATGGGCTATTATTTTGTTCATAAGCTAAGTGGCTTACCCCCCAAAAAAAAAAAACAACATTTCTTTCTTTGTACCAGATTGCTAAATACAGCCTCTTTCCAAGAGGCTTTATTGTTTTGTTGTTGCTGTTTTTATTTTTTATTTTTTAATTTTTAATTTTTTATTTCCACAGGTTTTTTGAGGAACAGGCGTTATTTTGTTTTCATGACATCACCCCATTCTCCCACCCCTGGTCCCTGACAACTGCCATTCTACAGTTGAGAGATTTGGTGATTTGTGAATTGTTTTTTATTTACTTTAAAAATTTTTTGATTTGTTTTTTATCATCTTTTTCAATTTAGAGATTTGAATTGCACAAGTAAAAATTATGGGGCTTATTCAATAATAAATGTCTCTAAGGAATAAACATTAAGAAACCCAAATTAGGGTCTAAATTAAGGAATTGTGAAACATGAAGAATAAAGAAATGACAAAGTGAGAATATAGATGATAGACCTAAGAGATTTGTCTTAAGTTATGGTCATACGACAAGGAGAGGGGAAGTGATCTAATCTGTCAACAAGATGAAATAATAAAGCACTCACATAAAGAAATGTAAGTTTATATATGATGGTTTGCTTTGCAGGTTTCCTGGGACCACAGCACAAGCCAGACACTCACATGATGCAAATTACTTATGTGGATAAATAACAGATATGCACATATCACAAGATATTTTAACCAAATCTATTTAGCAACAATTTGCTAGTAATACACTATGAATAATCATAATTCTTCATTGACTTATATCCTACCGAGTCTCAGTCCTGCTTTCTGACAGCCAGCTCCTTAATGAATTACTAAGGACAGTAGGAAGAAGCCGCCAGAAGATGCTGCTTGTGAAATTTACCCTCTCGAAAACACTTTGATCATGTCTCTTCCCTAATTACAAACATTTACTGGCCCCTCTTTGACATTGACCATGTCCTGAACTCCTAAAGAGGGAAAAATTTGTCCTTTATTAACTAGCCCAGTCCATCTCAGACACTCTCCCCTAAGAACTCTGGTCACATTAAGCTCACTGTCCTCTCAACTTCTGTGCACCTTTGCATAAGCTGTTCTTTTTACTCAGAATGCTCTCCTTCCTCTTTGTCTTCTTAATAACATGGGCTATTGCAAAATGACAAATTACCACTGTCAATCTTATCCAGATCACTCAAAATAGTTGTTTGTTGAAGGAGCTATGCAACTTAAACTCAGGAAATACATTGCAATATATCTGCATTTATCCATCCATTCCTTTGGAAACCTGATCTTATTTATGTCTACCCTTTTGCAAGCAGGCTTGGTTAAGTTCAACATGTTATTCTAAAGATTTTTTGTCCTTGATTAGCGTAAATCAAATCATTGGCAATCAAGTCTCTCATTTTCAAGTCTCACCACAAGTATCATCTAGTCTCCTTTACTAGTAATTCCATAGATCTTCATTCATACTTGGGGTACAGCACTTCCAATGAGATATATAATTGATCTGTTTGCATATCTGCCTCTTTCAGGCTGGATAGATTCCTGTATTCGCCTTTGTATCCTCAGCTCTAGCACGGGGTCTCATACATAATTGTTCAATACATGATATCCTTAGATTCAAACTCCTGTCCAGTGACATTGGACACTACACAATTTGCTCTTAATCATTCATTTAATCTTTCAACTAAAATAAACTGAGCATATACTATGTGTCAGACATTGGGAATACAAAGACTAATAATACATCATGCCTACCTAGTTCTAAAATCCAGAAAAAAGAAGCAATCTTATACCTTGCATGTGAGAGGGTTTTCTAAGACACTCATGAGAATTTGATTTAAAAAATAGGAAAATAAGGATTATACCCCTTTATTAGTATTACACAGGAAACTGCACTTCACAGAAATGAAAATACTGTTTCAAAGATAAATACAGTACCTCACACATTCAGAACAGAGTTTGACAGCTGAAACACAGAAGAAATTGTTCAACATCTACTATGTAACTGCCAAGCTCTGTGCAAAATGCTGTGAACATAAAAACAAGACACAATATTTGCTATTATGTAAACTTGCTATGTTTGGGGAAAAGTATACTCCCATGAAACTGTTACCACAATCAATGCTATAAACTTAACCAACACCTCCAAAAGTTTCTTCCTCCTCCATTTTTGTTGTTTTGTTTTTTCTTTTTGTTTTTTGTTGTTGTTTTTGTTTTTTTGTTTTGTTTTGTTTTGTTTTTTTGAGACAGAGTCTCGGCTCACTGCAAGCTCCGCCTCCCGGGTTCACGCCATTCTCCTGCCCCAGCCTCCCGAGTAGCTGGGACTACAGGCACCCGCCACCGCACCCGGCTAATTTTTTTTTGTATTTTTAGTAGAAACGGGGTTTCACCGTGGTCTCCATCTCCTGACCTCGTGATCCGCCTGCCTCGGCCTCCCAAAGTGCTGAGATTACAGGCGTGAGCCACCACGCCCGGCCTTCTTTTTGGTAACAGCATTTAACACAAGCTCTGCCATCTTAGCAAATTTTAAAATATACAATACAGTATTGTTATTCATAGGCCCCATTTTTGTACAGTAGCTCTCCAAAATCTACTCATCCTACATAAATGAAACTTTGCAACCTTTGACCAACATCACCCCATTCTCCCACCCCTGGTCCCTGACAACTGCCATTCTACTCTCTGCTGCTATTAGTATGACTATTTTAGATTTTACATATCAGTGAGACCATGCTGTGTTTGTCTTTCTGCGTCTGGCTTATTTCACTTAATATACTGTCTTCCAGGTTCATCCATATTATCACAGATAGGAGAATTTCCTCCTTTTTATGGGCTGAATAATATCCCACTGTGTGTATGTGTGTGTGTCTACATTTACATCTATATCCATGTATGTGTGTGTATATGTATACATACATGTATATAATGTTTTCTTTGTCGATTCATTTGTCAATGAACACAGGTTGTTTCCATATCTTGGCTACTGTGAATAATGCTGCAACGAATATGGAAGGATGGATATCTCTTCAAGATACTGATTTAATTTACTTTGGATATATACCAAGAAGTGGGATTGCTGGATCAAATGGCAATTCTATTTTTAATTTTTTGATAAATCTCCATATTGTTTTCCATAGTGGCTGTACCAATTTACATTCCCACCAACAGTGTACAGAATTCCTTTTCTCTACATTCTCACCAACACTTGTTCTCCTTTTTTTTTGATAATAGCCAGTCTAGCGTGTATGAGGTAATATCTCACTGTAGTTTTCATTTACATTTCACTAATGACTAGTAATGTTGTACACATTTTCATATACCTATTGGTCATTTTGTATGTCTTCTTTAGATAAATGTTGGTTCAGGTCCTTTGCCCATTTTTAAATCAAGTTATTTGTTGTTGTTTTCTATTGAGTTGTAGGTATTAAAGTCTACAAACATTTTCCCCCATTCCCTAGGTTGCCTTTTCATTTTGTTAATTGTTTTCCTTACTATGCAAAGGCTTTACATTTTATGTAATCCTACTTGTTTATTTTTTGTTTTTTGCCTGTGTTTTTGGTGTGATATCCCAGAAATCATTGCCCAGTCCAATGTCTGCAAACTTTTTCCTCTATTTAAAGACTTTTATTGTTTCCAGTTCTCCATGTAAGTATTTAATCCATTTCGAGTTAATTTTCGTATATGGGGCCCACTTTCATGCTTTACATGTGGATATTCAATTTTCCCGACACCATTTACTGAATAGATTATCTTTTCCTCATTGTATATTCTTGGCATCCTTGTCAAAGATCAGTTGGCAATATATGTGTGGGTTTATTTCTGGGCTCTCTATTCTGTTTCATTGTCCCATATATCTGTTTTTATTCCAGTACCATACTGTTTCGATTACTGTAGCTTTATAATATGTTTTGATGTAATAGAATGTGATACCTCTGGTTTTGTTCTTAGTGCTCAAAATTTCTTTGGCTATTTGGAGTCTTTTGTAGTTTCAAGTAAATTTTAGGATTCTTTTTTCTATTTCTGGAAAATTGCCAGTGGGATTTTGATAAAGATTGCACTGAATCTGTAGATTGTTTGGGGAAGTATGGACATTTTAACAATATCAGTTCTTCAAATCCATGAACACAGAATGTCCTTCTATTTATTTGTATCTTTTAAATTTTATTTCATCAATGTTTTGTAGTTTTCAATGTACAAGTCTTTCACTTACTTGGTTGAGTTTATTTCTAAGTACTTTATTCTTTTAGATGCTATTATAAATATTTTTTAAATTTTCTTTATGGATAGGTTGTTTAGTGTGTAGAAACACAACAAATTTTTGCATATTAATTCTGTGTACTGTAATGTAACTTTACTGAGTTCACTTATTAGTTCTAACAGTTTTTTTGTGGCACCTTTAGGATTTTCTACATGTAAGGTCATGTTATGTGCATGATATAAGATAGTTTTACTTTTCCTTTCTGGATTGCTTTTGCTAGGACTTTCAATACTATATTGAATAGATGTGGTGAGAGTGGACATCCTTGCCTTTTTCCAGGTCTTAGAGAAAAAACTTTCAGGTTTTCACCATTGAGTATGATAGTTGTAAGAAATACACTTTTAATTCATTAACTATAAATGCCTGTTTCAAAATGATGTTAGCAGTATAGGCAATTATATTCATATAAAATTCAAATTTAGATTATAAAAAGCTAATTGTTGTCTAGAGACTAATATAGGTTAAACAAAAACCCACCTTAGACACCATTAATGTATCTGTAAAACATACTCACATTTGCCACTCAGAAAGAACATAGAGAGAATTCAATTTAAGACCCAAAGCACTTTCTCCTCTTCTTGCCATTCCAACACATTCTGCTACTCTTTTTCATTATGGTATCTACAGCCCACAAAGCTGCTTGGGTATTGTTACAACAGCTTCACAACTTTTTACATTGGTTTGGAATCAGAAACAACATAATTTAGAAGCAAATTCAGTAAATTTTCACTATCATTTACTCATTCTAACTGAAGTCTTGCTGCTGTTTGATCTGTGACTTTTACAATGGTTGCCGTTTTATTTCTTTGTTTTGGCATTACAAATTTATTTCATTATTTGAAATTGATACATTCTAACATTACCTTTTGTAAAGCAGACAATTTTATTTCTGATTTGCTGTCAATATCTCCACTCATCGATTTGTCTACATGGATAAGTTATTCTGAACATAATAATGATGTATAGTTCAATGTGCAATTGAACTATAAAATCTTTAATTGATGTCTAGTGCCATACTAAATAAAAATCAATGATTTATCAATCATTTGAACATTTGAACAGTTTAACACTTTCTAAAATAAATACAGATCAATTAGAGACATGTAACAACTAAACTTCCAGAGAAAATTACAATTAATATCACAGGTTAATTGGGTGAGATTGAGTTGTTAGCATTCTACTCAATTTAAAATTGGGATTCATTTCTTCAAAATTGGTTAGACATACATTTTGTTTTTATCTGATCATCTATAAGTACATGTACATACAAAGATCTCCCAAGGAAAAGTTTTGGGTTGTTTTGCATGCATTGTATTTTTTATACTATCCAGAATACTTAGTCCATAATAATTAAAAGCATATTTGTTAATATCAAACTATCATTTTAATATGGTATGAATTACATAAAAATACAGACTAATGAGAAAAGCAAAGTCAAGATCAACCACAAGTAAGTCCATTTCTATCCGCGCAGTCATGAAGAGCCGTGAAATCTAAAGTACCATATCACTCCAGTTCTCTATGCCTGTTGAAAGTATGCCAGATTATTCTTTCATCCGGCATTAGCATTTTGAACCTTTAAGGTTTCTGTAGTTCTGTGACACATTTATTGAATATTGAAGAGGAAGAAAGGCTCAGCAGAAAACCATTGTTGTTTTAAGTTTTACTGAGGTATGATTCACATTTCATCAACAGCACATATTTAAAATGTTAAATTTGATAAGTTTTGACATCCATGAAACCATCACCACAGTCAAGATAGTGAACATATTCATTACCCCAAAAAGTTTCCTCATGCTTCTTTGTAATCCCTCTCTCCCTTGTTTTCCTCTACTCATTCCCCTCTTCCCAACCAGATCTGCTTTTTATCACTGGAGATTATTTTACATTTTCTAGAAGTCTATATAAATGGAATCAAACAACATGCACTTTTTTTGGTATGGCTTTTTTCAGTAAGTATATTTATTTTAAGATTCATCCAAATTGTTTCATATATAAACCTTTTTTTAAAATTATATTGCTAAGTAACTTTCCATTTATGGCCACACCACAATATATTTATTCATTCATCTGTTGATGTTTATGTTCTTTTCAGTTTCTGACTATTACAAATAAAATGGCTATGAGCATACATGAATAAGTCTTTGTGTAAACATAAGCTTTTTCCCCCTTAGGTAAATTCATAGGAGTAGAATGACTGGATTATATGGTAGGTGTGGTGACCTTTTTAAGAAATTGCTAAACTGTTTTCCAAACTCTATACCATTTTAAATTTCCACACACAAAAAAGTATGAATGTTCCCGTTTCTTCACATCCTCACCAACTCTTAGTATAGTCATTCCTTAATTTTAGACATTCTACTAGGGCTATAGTGGTATCACATTGTGGTTTTGATTTGCATTTCCCTATAACTAATGATATTGTATGTCATATCATATGCTTCTTTGCCATCCATGTATCTTTGGTGGAAGGTCTGTGCAAATATTGTACACGTTTTAATTGTGTTGATTGATTTCTTATGGTTGAGTAAAAGTGCACTTCCTGCAAGCAAAATATAGTCTTATTTTTTTATTTCTACTCTGATAATCTCTGCCTTTTATTTGGGGCAGTTACAATATTTACATTTAATGTGATAGTTGATATTGTAAGGCCTAGGTCTATCACCTTGCTGTTTGTTTTTGCTCTGTCCCATGTGTCGTTTGTTCCCCCTTTTCTCTTTTCCAGTCTTCTTTTGTATTAATTATATTTTTAAAATTCTTTGTTTATTAGATGTAGTTATTTTGATGTGGTTTGTGTCATTGTTATTATTGCTCCTGTTTTAGTGGTTGTTTACAGCATATTACTAGCTTACCATTGTCTATCTTCAAGCAATATTATACCACTTCATGTACAGTACAAGAGACTTACACTAGTACATTTCATTTTTCTCCTCCTAGTCTTCATGTTATTGTTGATATACATTTTATTTACTTTTTATAAATTTCAGAATGCATTGTAATTTGTTTTAATAGTCAGTTATCTTTTTAGAAGATATAACTATAAAGGAAAAAATGTTAGGTATTTACTCTTAGGGTTATCGTTTGTGGTGCTTACCATTCCTTTGTGTAGATCCATAATACCATGTGATACCATTTGTCTGACTGAAGGACATATTTTAACATTTCTTGTAGTGATGATCTGCTAGCTCTAAGTTCTTCCAATTTCACTTTTAAAAAAATGAGCTATTTTACTAGGTCTAGCAGTTTAAAGGTGTTTTTCCTTTCAGCACTTTAAGGATGTTTCTCTCTTGTCTGCTCACTTACATTATTCCTGTTGAGAAATCTGTTATAGATATCTTTATTCCTGTATGGATAGTGTTTCTTTTTCCTTGAGCTGCTCTTAAGATTTTCTCTTTATCACCGGTCTTGAACAAATTGTTTATTGTGTCTTGGTGTTGTTTCTTCATTTTTTTGTATTTATAGATTTTAGTTGTCTCAAATTTGGAAATATTTTGGCCATTATTTTTCTATCCATTCCCCCTATCACTTGGCACTCAGGGACTCCAACTACAGATGTACTGGGCCACTTGAAGTTCTTTCACAGCTCTCAGATGCTCTGTTAAGATTTTTAAAATTTGTTTTAGTCTCTATGATTCATTTCTGATAGTTTCTATTGCTGTGTCTTTAAATTCACTAATCTATGGCTGGGCGCGGTGGCTCATGCCTGTAATCCGAGCACTTTGGGAGGCCGAGGCGGGTGGATCACGAGGTCAGGAGATCGAGACCATCCTGGCTAACACGGTGAAACCCCATCTCTACTAAAAATACAAAAAAAAAAAAAGTTAGCTGGGCGTGGTGGCGTGCGCCTGTAGTCCCAGCTACTCCAGAGGCTGAGGCAGGAGAATGGCGTGAACCCGGGAGGCAGAGCTTGCAGTGAGCCGAGATCACACCACTGCACTCCAGCCTGGGTGACAGAGCAAGACTCCGTCTCAAAATAAATAAATAAACTCACTAATCTTTTCTTCTACAATGTCTAACATATCATTAATCCTATCTAGTGTGTTTTTTAATTTCACTAATTGTAGTTTTTATTCCTAAAATTTTAATTTGAATATTTTGATAAGTACTATGTCTCTACTTAATTTTGAAGGACATGGAGTATAACACCTTTTAAATATCTTTGTCTGTTATTTCTAACGTGTGAGTTCTGTGTCAGTTTTAATTGATTGATTATTCTACTTATTAAGGGTCATGTTTTCTTGCTTCTTTGCATGCCGGAATATCTTTTTTTTTTTATTATACTTTAAGTTTTAGGGTACATGTGCACATTGTGCAGGTTAGTTACATATGTATACATGTGCCATGCTGGTGCACTGCACCCACTAACTCGTCATCTAGCATTAGGTATATCTCCCAATGCTATCCCTCCCCCCTCCCCCTACCCCACAACAGTCCCCAGAGTGTGATATTCCTCTTCCTGTGTCCATGTGATCTCATTGTTCAGTTCCCACCTATGAGTGAGAATATGCGGTGTTTGGTTTTTTGTTCTTGCGATAGTTTACTGAGAATGATGTTTTCCAATTTCATCCATGTCCCTACAAAGGACATGAACTCATCATTTTCTATGGCTGCATAGTATTCCATGGTGTATATGTGCCACATTTTCTTCATCCAGTCTATCATTGTTGGACATTTGGGTTGGTTCCAAGTCTTTGCTATTGTGAATAATGCCGCTATAAACATACGTGTGCATGTGTCTTTATAGCAGCATGATTTATAGTCCTTTGGGTATATACCCAGTAATGGAATGGCTGGGTCAAATGGTATTTCCAGTTCTAGATCCCTGAGGAATCGCCACACTGACTTCCACAATGGTTGAACTAGTTTACAGTCCCACCAACAGTGTAAAAGTGTTCCTATTTCTCCACATCCTCTCCAGCACCTGTTGTTTCCCAACTTTTTAATGATTGCCATTCTAACTGGTGTGAGATGGTATCTCATTGTGGTTTTGATTGGCATTTCTCTGATGGCCAGTGATGATGAGCATTTTTTCATGTGTTTTTTGGCTGCATAAATGTCTTCTTTTGAGAAGTGTCTGTTCATGTCCTTCACCCACTTTTTGATGGGGTTGTTTGTTTTTTTCTTGTAAATTTGTTTGAGTTCATTGTAGATTCTGGATATTAGCCCTTTGTCAGATGAGTAGGTTGCGAAAATTTTCTCCCATTTTGTAGGTTGCCTGTTCACTCTGATGGTAGTTTCTTTTGCTGTGCAGAAGCTCTTTAGTTTAATTAGATCCCATTTGTCAATTTTGGCTTTTGTTGCCATTGCTTTTGGTGTTTCAGACATGAAGTCCTTGCCCATGCCTATGTCCTGAATGGTAATGCCTAGGTTTTCTTCTAGGGTTTTTATGGTTTTAGGTCTAATGTTTAAGTCTTTAATCCATCTTGAATTGATTTTTGTTTAAGGTGTAAGAAAGGGATCCAGTTTCAGCTTTCTACATATGGCTAGCCAGTTTTCCCAGCACCATTTATTAAATAGGGAATCCTTTCCCCATTGCTTGTTTTTCTCAGGTTTGTCAAAGATCAGATAGTTGTAGATATGCGGCATTATTTCTGAGGGCTCTGTTCTGTTCCACTGATCTATATCTCTGTTTTGGTACCAGTACCATGCTGTTTTGGTTACTGTAGCCTTGTAGTATAGTTTGAAGTCATGTAGTGTGATGCCTCCAGCTTTGTTCCTTTGGCTTAGGATTGACTTGGCGATGCGGGCTCTTTTTTGGTTCCATATGAACTTTAAAGTAGTTTTTTCCAATTCTGTGAAGAAAGGCATTGGTAGCTTGATGGGGATGGCATTGAATCTGTAAATTACCTTGGGCAGTATGGCCATTTTCACGATATTGATTCTTCCTACCCATGAGCATGGAATGTTCTTCCATTTGTTTGTATCCTCTTTTATTTCCTTGAGCAGTGGTTTGTAGTTCTCCTTGAAGAGGTCCTTCACATCCCTTGTAAGTTGGATTCCTAGGTATTTTATTGTCTTTGAAGCCAAGATTCATAAAGCAAGTCCTGAGTGACCTACAAAGAGACTTAGACTCCCACACATTAATAATGGGAGAATTTAACACCCCACTGTCAACATTAGACAGATCAACGAGACAGAAAGTCAACAAGGATACCCAGGAATTGAACTCAGCTCTGCACCAAGCGGACCTAATAGACATCTACAGAACTCTCCACCCCAAATCAACAGAGTATACATTTTTTTCAGCACCACACCACACCTATTCCAAAATTGACCACATACTTGGAAGTAAAGCTCTCCTCAGCAAATGTAAAAGAACAGAAATTATAACAAACTGTCTCTCAGACCACAGTGCAATCAAACTAGAAATCAGGATTAAGAATCTCACTCAAAACCTCTCAACTACATGGAAACTGAACAACCTGTTCCTGAATGACTACTGGGTACATAACGAAATGAAGGCAGAAATAAAGATGTTCTTTGAAACCAACGAGAACAAAGACACAACATACCAGAATCTCTGGGGCACATTCAAAGCAGTGTGTAGAGGGAAATTTATAGCACTAAATGCCCACAAGAGAAAGCAGGAAAGATCCAAAATTGACACCCTAACATCACAATTAAAAGAACTAGAAAAGCAAGAGCAAACACATTCAAAAGCTAACAGAAGGCAAGAAATAACTAAAATCAGAGCAGAACTGAAGGAAATGGAGACACAAAAAACCCTTCAAAAAATTAATGAATCCAGGAGCTGGTTTTTTGAAAGGATCAACAAAATTGATAGACTGCTAGCAAGACTAATAAAGAAAAAAAGAGAGAAGAATCTAATAGATGCAATAAAAAATGATAAAGGGGATATCACCACCGATCCCACAGAAATACAAACTACCATCAGAGAATACTACAAACACCTCTACACAAATAAACTAGAAAATCTAGAAGAAATGGATAAATTCCTCGACACATACACTCTCCCAAGACTAAACCAGGAAGAATCTCTGAATAGACCAATAACAGGATCTGAAATTGTGGCAATAATCAATAGCTTACCGACCAAAAAGAGTCCAGGACCAGATGGATTCACAGCTGAATTCTACCAGAGGTACAAGGAGGAACTGGTACCATTCCTTCTGAAACTATTCCAATCAATAGAAAAAGAGGAAATCCTCCCTAACTCATTTTATGAGGCCAGCATCATTCTGATACCAAAGCCAGGCAGAGACACAACAAAAAAAGATAATTTTAGACCAATATCCTTGATGAACATTGATGCAAAAATCCTCAATAAAATACTGGCAAAAGGAATCCAGCAGCACATCAAAAAGCTTATCCACCATGATCAAGTGGGCTTCATCCCTGGGATGCAAGGCTGGTTCAATATACGCAAATCAATAAATGTAATCCAGCATATAAACAGAGCCAAAGACAAAAACCACATGATTATCTCAATAGATGCAGAAAAAGCCTTTGACAAAATTCAACAACCCTTCATGCTAAAAACTCTCAATAAATTAGGTATTGATGGGACGTATTTCAAAATAATAAGAGCTATCTATGACAAACCCACAACCAATATCATACTGAATGGGCAAAAACTGGAAGCATTCCCTTTGAAAACTGGCACAACACAGGGATGCCCTCTCTCACCACTCCTATTCAACATAGTGTTGCAAGTTCTGGCCAGGGCAATTAGGCAGGAGAAGGAAATAAAGGGTATTCAATTAGGAAAAGAGGAAGTCAAATTGTCCCTGTTTGCAGACGACATGATTGTATATCTAGAAAACCCCATTGTCTCAGCCCAAAATCTCCTTAAGCTGATAAGCAACTTCAGCAAAGTCTCAGGATACAAAATCAATGTACAAAAATCACAAGCATTCTTCTACACCAGCAACAGACAAACAGAGAGCCAAATCATGAGTGCATGCCGGAATATCTTTCGCTGGAGGAAGACATTGTGAGTTTTACCTTTATGGGTGCTGGGCATTCTAATATTCCTATAAATACAATTGAGCATTGTTCTGAGATGCAGTTAAATTATGTGAAAACAGTTTGATTTTGGGGAATCTTACTTTTATGATTTGATAGACATGTCAGAAGCAGTGCTAGGTAAAGGTCTAATTATTTCCCACTTACTGAGGCAAGACCTTCTTGAGTACTCTACACAGTGCCCCATGAATTATGAAAATTTCCACTTTGGCTGGTGAAAAAAAGAACAATTCTCAGCCGTTGTGAATGTCAGGCACTGTTCTTTCTGATTCGTTCAGGTAATGTTTTTCCTGGCCTCAGGTAGTTTTCTCACATGTGAGCACTGACTGGTACTCAGCTATAAGTCAGGGTTTGTTCGTTGCCTATTTCCTGGATTCCTTTTTGGTGCAACTCTCTTTTTGTAAACGCTCTGTCTTCTGAACTCCAGCTACTTGGGCATCCTTGGACCCTTAGTTCCCTGTTCTCAACCTAGGGAATCTGCTGGAATCTACCAGTGATCCCCACCCCTGTGTCATGACCTGAAAATGCTCTTAAGGAAGTAATCTGGGGCAAACATGATGTTCATCTTGTTTGTTTTCTCTCTCTGTGGTATCACTCTCCTGCATTGCCTGATAGCCACTGTCCAGAAAACCATTGTTTCATATATTTTGCTGGATTTTTAAATTTGTTTCAAACAGCATGATAAATCCATTCTTGTTTTTCCACTTTTGCCAGAAAGCAGAAGTCACTGTCACAAAATTTTGCAGCCAAAAAAACAAAACAAAACAAAACCTTGTTTGTAGAAATCTTATTTATCCCTTTCTAGATTTTTAGAAATATTTTCTATTCAACATATTGCTTCAGTGTAAATGTTTGTACACTCCTCAAATCTATATGTTAGAATCCTCTTTCTCACAGTGATGGTATCAGGACAAGGGCCTTGTGAGAATACTACTAATTGCCTTCTGGCAACACTGCCATTTGAAAGATAATAATAACAACAACAATAATAAATGGATATTGAATGCTTGCCATAATGAGATATAATCAGACTCATAAATCCAGCTCAGAGACTAGGCTATTTAGTGCCTACTTGACAAAAAGGGCTGATTAGTAATAATATTAGTTAATGCTAAAAACATATATTATCCACCAGACATTATTGTAATTCTTGACATATATTTACTAATATGATCTCTATAATTACTCTATGGGAATGTTGTGTTTCTATATTCATTTTATAGGTGGGGTAACCAAGGCATCAAGAAGTTAAGTTATTTCTCCAAGGTCTCTCACCTAGTAAATGACAGAACCAAATATGAGCCCAGCAGTATTATTCCAGAGTCCTCCTCTTATAATAATCTCTCTCAATTAGCCTTTAAATTTGTTTAAAAATGAAAATCAGCAATTATCACAGCTCTGTGCATGTAGGAATTCAATTTTTCTCAGAAGATGCAAAGAAAATCTCTGAACTATTTTTGCAGCAGTACTCATATATGCGTGCAGGGAGAATATTGGGTATAGCCCAATATTCTGTCATTAAGTTCTCTTGCCAAAGTTCTTTAGTCTGTTTTAGGACAGAAGTGATTGCAAAATGCTGAGTTGTGGATTGTCCATCTAGTGCTGTCTGATAAAATGTTCTGTGATGATCTAAATGTTTCTGTCTGTAGCATCCAATAGCCAGTAGACATTCATGGGCATTGAACCCTTGAAATGTGAATAGTGTAACTGAGAAATGAAATTTTTAATTTAGTTTAGTTAAATTTAAATAAAACAGTCACAGGTGGCTAAAAGTTACTGTATTGAGCAGAGTAGATCTGTGATGGAGAAGTTTCCACTTGTCATCACAAAGGACAGCACAAAAAAGCTTTTGTAAGATACTAATTAAAACCTATGAGAACCAAAATAAAGCTCTTCTAGCCACTCTCTATGATTTCATTCCACCCACTCTTCCTCTTCCCTCTTCCCTGCCAGACAAAACACACACAACATAAACACACGCATAACACACAGACACAGACTGTCTGTCTGTCTCTCTCTCTCTCTGTGTCTCTCTCTCTGTCTCTCTCTCTCTCTCTCTCTCTCTCTCTCTGTTTGTCTGTCTCTCTATCACATCAGAAAAATAGTTATTTCCTGAGTAGTATGTCCTGGACTTCCGTGTTGACCAGGACTTGCTACTGTTGTTTTCTCTGCCTGAAATGCCCCTCCCCACTAGCCTTGCAAATGTCTCCTTCCTTCTCAAAATCTCATATTTCCTTTCTTGGTCCCCTGAGTCCCCTTAACAGAATTGATTGTTCCTGTGTTCCTAGGTGTGATGGTTAATTGTATGCGTCAACTCGCCTGTGCCATGGTGTGCTCAGAGTAAACATTATTTCTGGCTGTGTCCATTGGGGTATTTCCACATGAGATTAGCATTTCAATCAGTGGACTCAATAAATAAAGTAGATGGTTGTCACAGGTATAGGTTGGCACCATCCAACCTGTTGAAGGCCCAAATAGAACAATAACAACAACAAAAAAAAAATGGAGGAAGGAGGAATTTTTCCCCTTTGCTTCCTGCCTGATTGCCTGAGCTGAGATATCAGTCTTCTCCTGCACTTGAACTGAAATTTACACCTTCCGCTCCCCTGGTTCTCAGGCCTTCAGAATTGGACTGGAATTATACCACTGGCTTTACTGGGTCTCCAGCTTGCAGATTATGAGACTTTTCAGCCTCCATAATTGTGGGATCCAATTCCTCATAATTTCTCTCTCTCTCTCTGGAGAACTCTGACTAATACACTAGCTATAAATGACCTCTGTGATTTAAAATTAATTTTTTATCAACTGAGGATGGATTGCTGGATTAGTAAAAAAAAAAAAAAAAAAAAAAGAGAATGGGGACTAGAAGACCACAATCCAAACTGATTTCACAGAACTGCACAGGGCATGAAATGTCCCTGGTAGCACGTCAACCAATCATGTTTTGTAACAATCTCAGCTTTGCTCCAATTATTCAAAAGATGATTAGTACATATTACTTTTGACAGTTTTGCTATATTTCCTTCAGTTTAGCAATGAGAATTTGTGTTACAAATGCACCTCATTATCTTGTGTAAAACATAGAACTTCCAGTTTGGGGCTTTTTAGTAGAAAACAATGGCATGCAGGATACTGATATGACTCCTGTGAATGAGTTGACTTCAGGAGCCCAACTTTACTCTGATGCTATTTAATATGCCCAAGGTATCCCCATAGTTTGCAAGGATAAGGCAGACTACAAAAGAAATCTTTAAAGGTGCCTTCCAAGAAAAGTGTACATATTAAATTTGAATATCTCTCACTACTAATGGGAAGTCAAGATGCACCCCTCAGATAAAAAGAACTTGCTATTCACCTGGAGTAGTGCAGTCAGTTGAGAGCCTCCAGCTCTAATGCCCTCAGAAGGCTGGATAGCTCCCAGCCAATGCCTGCCTATGATGTACCAGGGCCTAGCCATCTGCCCCTTATGCAGAGCTCCTCCTCTGTCAATGTTTGCACCAGAGCTCTCTTTTGCTTGGCCGAGGTTTTGTCAGTACTATACTTATTGCCCTTTAAGGCTAGTCATATCCAATCCTCCTTCCTTCCTATTCTCCTTTCCACAGCGGTCAGACTTACATCACAGTCTGAGTCTTTCCCTGTCTATTCCTACTCCCTTTTCCCCTTTATCTTTCACTGGAATTACTCTTGATTAATTTCTTGCTCTTGTAATTACATTTTGGTGTCTGTTTCCCAGGAGACATAAACTGATAGAATTAGATCCAATTTTAGAAACAGGAATCAGGCCTATAGAAGCACAGGACTTGCCTCCATGGCCTCTCCATCTGCTTCTAGGTTGAATCAGGAAGAGGAACATATATTGTTTATTAGTTTTTATTCATTTTTTCTTTAAAAGTTGGTCTTTTGTGGAACTGTGTTCCAGAAACAGAAATAGGTTCAGCTACTGCCAAGAACTTTTTCCCCTATTTGATCCATAAAGTAAAAGAAGGTCACTGTAACTGGCAAAGTGGGATTATCTAGTTTTGCTATGCCAGTAAGAACAAATTAAGACAATTTTTTTCCAATAGGAACATACATCAATATAAACCCATATAAATGTGTATAATTTTTCTATTGCCTAGAAAAGATCTATAATTCTGTTTCTTAGCATATATGCTTCCCACTAGACCAAACACAAATTTGAAAAGAAAAAATATTCTGGAATTGTCTCTTTTTTGAAAAACATATGAAATATTTATGCTTAGGCCAATCATAAGAAAAACCCTAAATTCAAATGCAGAATTCTCTAAATTCTTTGGCTTATTGTAGACACAACTAGAACATCCTGATATTCAGAAGTTTGGCTTTGTAGAATGATGATACCTCAATTAAATCTAACCATCCTGTGGAAATTTAGATTATACTTGGTAGTAAATCATAATTCTGTGAAGACATTACAAAGCTTATAAAACTATACGATTTTTTTCACATATTAAAATAAGTAAGAAATCAATTTAAACTTATTTGAACTCCTTTTCTGAAAGGACCTTTAGAGGTTGTTTTTAAGCCACCACCAACACTGGCTTTATTGTTTTAAAGCTATTTATCAGCATTTAATGGAAAAAATGGAAAACAGAGTTACCTATATTGCTTACAAATTACCTCTAAATTATTTAGTTTATTTTTAAAGGTAAAATCCCTCCTCAAATAACAAATATCCATCATATATGTCTTTATCACCCCTGAGAGGCTGTAAATAAATACTGGCAGATTATAAAGACTTGTTAATGAGGAATTACACACCAGTAACTCCAAGACAGACCTGGAGGACATAAAGTTCCTCAACATGACCAGATCAAGTGGTGAAAGATCAGAAGCCAAAGTGAGGGGCTCGGGAGAGATCCCAGGACATCTGGGTGCTAAACCTGTCTCTGCCATCTTGGAGAAGTTCTTGAACTTTCTGGGCCATTTTCTCACTCAGACTGTGAGAGGACAGGTTTTGAGGATGTCTAAAGTTCATTCCTGAGTTAGCAAGGCTACTTCCCTTAGATAAGAAGAGCCAGGGGTGAACCATAAATATTTCTCCAAGGTGTACAGTTGGAGCATAAAGAAAAACCTAAGCAGTCTTTCCCTCCATCTTCTCACAGAAGATTGATTTAGAAAAAATTAATCTTCAAGTACAAATGAAAAGATGTTTAACTAGTCATAAAACCTGCAAGTGTGATTAAATGGAAGCAAGCAGTTGAACACAAATTGGGATGCTTTGCACCCTTCTCAATCTTTAATCTGCCCTTTACACACCAGATTCAGGGCTTCCACCAGAGGGGTCATTAAAGACCTAGGGATTACAACAGAAGGTTTTTAGTAAGAAGGCTCTTAGTTTTTCCCTACAATATGCTTGCTGCACATGCTGGTCAAATAAATTCAGCCCATTTGACTAAACAGAATATTTCTCGTACCTTTTTTTTTTTTTTTTTTTTTTTTTGAGACAGAGTCTTGCTCTGTCGCCCAGGCTGGGATGCAGTGGCATGATCTCAGCTCACTGCAACCTCTACCTTCCAGGTTCAAGTGATTCTTTTGTGTCAGCCTCCCAAGCAGCGGGGACTACAGGTGCATGACATCACGCCCAGCTAATTTTTGTATTTTTAGTAGAGACGGGGTTTCACCATATTGGTCAGGCTGGTCTCGAACTCCTGACCTCAGGCGATCCACCCACCTCGGCCTCCCAAAGTGATGGGATCATAGACATGAGCCACTGGGCCTGGCCTAGAATGTTTATCTTCTGAGCTACTATTTTAAACACATAGAATAGAACTTTTGCATTTCTAAGACCACATAAAATAGTGTTCTCTTTTAATCTGGAAGACCTATCACTATCATCATTGATACAACATCACTCAGTTACACGCCTGATTTTCAAAAGTCAAACCCATGTTGCGATCATTACACAAGAAAGGAATTGAAGATAGGGAATACTGAAGATGTGGAATATTATCTCTGAAGAAACCTAGATTAAACTTTGTATGTCATATTCATTTTAGTCAAATTATAGGCCTTTAATAATCCAACTTGAACACAGCTGGGAGTGTCCTTCTCATTAATCTAGGTCTGATGATATGTGCAAAGCCATACTATTGAAGGGAAGAAATAAGAAGACTGGCAATCGAAACATAATAAACGAAGTGCCATAAGAAGAAATACCTAAAATCCAGTTTGAGGAGATGAAGAAAGCAAGATAGGAATGGGAACCTGAACAATGAGAGTAGCAGCTAGATTTTGGCGGGGTTTGGGGGAAAGGGGAGAACACTGGGTCAGAACAGTATTTGTAAAGGTTCCCGAAGCACAAGAGATCAGAAAGTATTTAGGACTAAGTATAGAGTTTGGGAGAATGGGAGCAGATAATGATGAATAGAAAGATTGGAGAGGCAAGTGGGACCAGATCATGATGGAAGGACATGTTCCTTGAAACTCCATTTCCAAACACTTTTCACCTATATTCTGAATCTTCATTTTATCTCCACAACAAACATGCTTAGGAAGCATACTGTCATTTTCTTTTTCTTTTTTTTTTTTTTTTAAGACAGGGCCTCATTCTGTCACCCATGCTGGAGTGCAGTGACATGATCGTAGCTCACTGTAATTTCACACCTCTTGGCTCAAGTGATAGATCCTCTCACTTCAGCCTCCCAAGTAGCTAGGACTACTGGCGTGAGTCATCACACCCAGCTATTTTTATTTATTTATTTATTTTTTTTGTAGAGACAGGGTCTTGCTATGTTGACCAGGTTATACTGACATTTTTATAAAAGTAAAATGTAAAAGTAATTTTTAATAAAAGTAAAAAGTGAAAGTAAAGTGATTTGCTAACATTTCTTTAACAAATGTGCTCTATATTCTATTCATAATACTGTCTCCTGTATATTAAAATGTTAAAAGGTGGCTGGGAGGAATGTTGATAGCAAGTGTTCTCTTGCCATTCATTCTGCATCTCACAAGTTCCTCCTAAGCCACACACTTCCACACCCATCTGCATCACCCATTAGAAAATTCATCCATGGCTTTTATAGGATTTAAGCCTTAGACTGATTCCCTAGGGGGTCGTTGGCAGAAATAAAAAGTGACTCATTGGACAGAATTAGCATCCTGGGATTCTTGCTTCTATTTTTAATGGTATTAGATCCAGAGAATTCAAGTTATTAATGACAAACTTCATGGGCAAGTTAACCAAGTAAGAATGACAAACGAAATTTTCTCTGGAGTATAAATTGCACAGTCACCAACAACTTGGCAAGGTGTTAGGAGCAAAATTTGTACAACAGTTGAGTAGCGTGGTGACTTGGCAGTCCTCTCCATATGAGTGACTTGTCACTGGCTGTGACATATACTAAGCTAAATCTAGACAGAAGAGGCTTTTAAGTAATATAAAATTGATAGTTGAACTCTGACTGGGTCTTAGCATTTATTTTTCATTTGTCCAAAATTCATTTTTTCAGTCAGATGAAACAATGCCCAAGACATTGAAAGTCAGTATGTGTTGAAAACAGGATTATTAATTTTTGATCAAGTAAAATCCATGTTTTCATGTCTTCTCAATTCTTCCTAGGCACTCTTGAGTTGGGAAGCATAAACAGTATTGAAAATAATGAGTTAAAAAAAAATCTAGGACACAAATACAGATATTCAGTTTTGTTGAGATTTCTTACAGTGATCTGTACTCCACGGCATAGTTTAAATATATCACAGTTTTGCTATTGGAAGTCTGGTAAGCTTCCCATCTAGACAAAGTTTTGGAAATCATATTATGTATTAGGCAAAATATGACTATATGATACTACATTTTAATTAAAGATTAATGGGCATATTAGAAGTTTCTCAAAGTTAGGCTAGAAATATATCTCAAATTACCCTAAGGAAACAGACAGAAAGGAGGAAATTTATCTTAAGTAAGTGGGCAGTCTGTCATGGGTCAGGTACAAATAGATTGAGGAGACCATGCAATGTCATCAGGCTCTCTTCTTCACCTCTGGATCTGCTTGCCTTGATGTGCTCTTCATTCCATAAGTTGATATTGTTAGGTTTTGCGTCCCCATCCAAATCTCATCTTGAATTTTAATCCCCATAATCCCCATAATCCCCATGTGTCAAGAGAGAGACCAGGTGGAGGTAGTTGAACCACTGGTGTAGGTTCCCCCATGCTGTTCTTGTAATAGTGAGTTCTCATGAGATCTGATGGTTTTATAAGGTGCTCGTCCCCCTTCGCTCAGCACTTCTCCTTCCTGCTGCCTTGTGAAGAAGGTGCCTTGCTTCCCCTTTGACTTCCACCATTATTGTAAGTTTCCTGAGGCCTCCCAAGCCATGCTGAACTGGAGTCAGTTAAACCTCTTTCCTTTATAAATTACCCAGTCTCGGGCAGTTTGCTATGGCAGTGTGAAAACGGACTAATATATAGATTTTCCAAGTCTTGGCAAAACAGTGCCTCTGAGCTCCATTATTCTTACAGCTGCAGATTACAGTGAAAGCAAACACCGCTCATCCTGGCAATTAGAATTACAACCTGATTTGAGCTACCTGCCCATCCTTGATCACAGTTTGGAGATGAATAATGAGCACTTGACTGACCTTGTTGATTGACCCTGAATTTAGTTGACCTTGAAGTAGGAAATGGGTTGCTTCTCCAGAAGAAAAAAGTGCAGAGCAAGTAAAAATAAATAAATAAATATCTTGCAGATGTCTTCTACACAGGCAAATCAAATACAGAAAACATTTCTCTTTTGGTAGCCAAAATATCTTGCAGATGTCATCTACACAGGCAAATCAAATACAGAAAACATTTCTCTTTTGGTAGCCAAAATAGATAAGCATCTTTAGAAAACACTTTTTCACAATATTTTCTACGTATTTGAAGAATATGTTATTATGCTATTAGAAGGGAAAAGATCATCTTGCCCTTCTACCAACACAAATTGCTTAAAATCACAAAATGTTTTCCCAGTAACCAAACTATTAAAATACATCTTAATGGACTTAGTTACTTTAAATTCAAGTAACTGTGAGTTAACATATTCTCTGTAGTGAAAACAAAAACAAAACTTTGCTCATAATATATCTTAATGGAAGTTAATTAGCTGACACAGCTGGCAAAGAAAACAAATTAAGAAACAATGATATTTAGGCAGCTAACTAAATTAAAAAGCAGGTCTCTGTTTCTGGAACCTGTCATTGTGCTATATGACCCCAAGCTCTCAAGCTTATTGCTAAAAATCCCTAGTATCGTTCGAAACTTTCTTTCCCTCAGATACTTTTAATAAAATGTTGACAAATTCATCTCTGTACACAACTTAGAAAAAAAACCCTTTATTCCATGAGTGCTCAATAAATAGATGTTTACTTGTAATCTGTTGTTCTGATAGCTGACTATGGGATTGGAGGCAGGGAAAAAGCAGGCAGGGGCAGCGGGAGGAGGGAGAACAGGCGGTGAAGACAGGGAACATTCAGTGTTTCATGTTAGACCTTAAAAACAAAAGAAAGGAATTCTGAAAGCTGGCACAGTTATCACATTATAAACAAAATGCCTTCCCAAGCAGATTGTATAAAAGGCATTTCACAAGTTAAACAATTCCCCTACTGCCACGGTTGTGAAAGAGCAAAGACTAAAAAAGGAAACAGTCTACCTTCTTTCTCAACTGGTTAAGGCAGATATTCTCAGAATCTTTGAGGCTGAATCTTTCTCATATGAGTTGATTCCATAACATTCCCTCTAATTCTTATTCATTCTAGAAGTGTGATTTGGAATCTCTTCCTTATGAAATTAAAAGGAGTTTTATTTTTTAACACAATTTGATACCATCTTTTGACTTAATTGGGCCATACTATGGGCTTTTCCCATTCAAAAAGTGAGGTCCGTAGAGCTAGAGGTTGGAGAGCTGCCCAGAGAGAGGATTTGATTCCTTCAGGGTGGGCTTTCTCACCCACTCCTTCTTCACTGGATAGACCTGATCATATTGAAGTGTTATTTCCCTCTACCTGAGCTTCTCTAATTAAAGACTGGTTTCTGGATCAAAAATATGATCAGTGCACACCACTGCTTCCTATGGAGGGTGTTTGGCATATATGGGTTTTGATAATTACATTTATCTTTGATTCTGACAACAGGCAGTCAGCTGCTTAGATATAAAAAGAACCCATAATAACCTATTCACAGAGCTGCAAACGCACAGAGCTGCAATGCAGCTCCATTGGTTTGTTCCATTGTCTAGACCTTCCACTTACCCTGCCTGTCCATTCCCCTAGACCCACTTCAGTGGACAATGGGCACATGGTGCATGAAGAAGAAACACCTGGCTGAGACCCATGGGAAAGGCCTGCACTGACCAGAGGAACTGAGAGACTATCAGCCTCTGGGAAGGAGCTCATGTGCTTTGGAACAGAGAATTCATTTAAAACATGATGGGGACGGGTAAGAAAGAAAGAGGGGAGAAAAAATAAAAAGTTATCTTTGCCTGGCTCTGCTTCTGCTGATTTTGCTATATCCTGCAGCGAGGGGTGGGGAAGTTAAAAGCACCTGTGTTGTCTCGGTCGAGCCTAGAACTGAAGCTACCTGACATCAAACCAATTGTCCAGGACCAGCATTTCCAGCACTTCCAGTTGTCCATATCTGCACTTCCAGGAGTAAACAGGCAACTGAAATGCAAGTTTGTCAGCAAAAATCCTGGGAAACAAGTTCCTGGTAGAACAATGGCTAAATCAGGGGATCACTTCTGTGTCTGTATTACAGTGAGGTGCTAATAGTCACAACCCAAACCACGAGAGCTTTTCAACCCAAAATCATAGCTTGAATTGCAGTGCGCAGAAAAGCATGCAGTTAATACACACTTGTTAAACTAAAAAAAAAGTATATTGGCCAGTATACAGGCAATTGCCTGCTCCATAACAAAGATGCCAAATTTTTGAAATATATAAATTAAAAATTATTCCTAGCTGTTGTGGTTCAAACGTAGGTGTCCCTCCAAAATTCTTATGTTGGAACTTAAAGCCCAAAGTGATTAAGAAAAGGGGAATTTGGGTGTTGATTAGGCCACGAGGGCTCTATCCTCTTGCACGAATTAATGCTCTTATAAAAGAAGTTGGGAGTGCTCTAGCACCTTTTTGCCTTTCCCTCTCTTCTGTCATGTGAAGACAGCATTCTCTGTTCCCTTTTCACTCCTTCCTCCGTGTGAGGATTTAGCAAGTAGTGCCTACTTAAAGCAGGGAGCAGCTATCACTAGGCACCAAATGTGTCAGCACCTTGATCTTGGACTTCTCAGCCTCCAGACTGTGAGAAATAAATGTCTGTTGTTTATAAATTTCCCAGCCTGTGGTATTTTGTTTTAGCAACAAACCAACACTAGCTTTAACAAGCTTCTTCTCTTAATGTTTAATATATGTAGTTACATAATATAATTATAATTGGAAGATTGTAATATATTGTAACAGATTACTAAAGCAGACTAATAAAATGAAGAGTCTACCTGACATCACTTTTTGAGGCCATTCAGATTCCACTGACCAAATAGGATAAAAGGTCACTGTATTAGTCAAGTTTCTCCAAATAAACAGAATCAATAGAATATATACATATGTGTGTGTAAGTGTGTGTACATGTATATTACATATTTATATATAGTATATGTATGTGTGTATGTACATTACATATTTTTATATTATATATTTATATGATACATGTCATATATAAAAATATAACATATGAACATAATATGTCTCATATATAAAATATATAATATATGATATATATTTTAAAATACATATAAATAAATATATGGAAGGTTTACATATTATATTTACAAAATATATATTTTAATATATAAATAAATAATAAATTAACATTACAATAAATCTGTCTTTCTCTCATTTTATACACACTATATCATATAATTTTGTATATAATTAATATATAAAATTATATATTTATATACTTATATATTTGTCTAATTATTATATTTTAAATAATTATAACAATATTGTTATATTTAATATACTATCCATAGATATTTATATTTATATAAACATATAAATTAATATTTATATATAAATTAAATATTAATTTATATATGTAAATTAAATATTAATTTATGTATGTGATTTAGATGTAATTAATGTATACAATTAATATATAATTTATATAAATATATGTAATATAATTATATAATTAATGTATATATTATGTATATAATGAAAAAGATTTGGTGTAATATTTATTTATATTTTAAAATATATATAATTCTTTTTATATAATTATTTACATATACAATGTATAAATGTATAAATTATATATAATTAATTTTATATATTAATTATATATTAATTCTATTATATATACTATATAACATTGTATATTATATAAATTATATATAATATATAAGAAATGAGAGAGATACAGAGAGACAGAGAGAGATTTATTGTAATAAATTGGCTTACATGATTGTGGAGTCTTGACAAGTTCAAAATCTGCAGGGTGGGCTGGTGGGCTGAAGAGCCAATGAAGAGCCGGTATTGCAGTTCAAGTCTGAAGACAGTCTGCTGGCAGAAATCCCTCTTCCACAAGTTCATCTTTTTCTCTTAAGGCCTTCAACTGATTGGATGAGGCCCACCCACATTATGGAGAGTAATCTGCTTTACTCAAAATCTGCTGATTTAAGTGTTGATCTCATCTAAAAAAAACCTTCACAGAAACATCTAAAATAATGTTTGACTAAATATCTAGGTGGTGTGGCCTAGCTAAGCTGACACATAAAATTAACTGTGATAGTCACTTTCTCCAGTGTAAGCTATTCTGATCTTGTTTGAACCTTCAAACCCCAATTATCAATAGTCACAGGACAGGAAGTATTTGGAGCTGAGAGAATGTATTTTATAATTTAAAAAAATGAAACAGCTATGGAGAGTTATTTGAAATTACTAACATGTTAAGAACCTTTCCTAAAACAGGAAAACACCAATAAAGAAATTAATTCCATTGAGCTTTCACTCAGGTTTCCTCATCAGTTTTGGAAGATACCACTTTTCTAGTAAAATAGTCATACCAATTCCTTCCTTTAACTGACATATATAATGATAAGATATAGATAAATAATGTAGGTGAAGATTCCATTGACGAATTCAAACTTGCTGCTTCTGACTTAAAAGAATGTGTGGTTTATTTATCTCAGAAATTGTCAAGAAACAGCCTCTGGAATTTGGAAATATAAGATAGTTTTCTTAAACATTACTTTAAAAAGATATGTATATATGTTTCACCTCTAGAATGTACTTTCTATTTTTATATAAGGATAGTTCATCAGTGCTTGGTAGCATCAGTGTATGTAACCCGAAGGGCAGTCTTAGAATGGGATGGTGACCAGACAGCAACTGACCCAAGTGGTTCTCTAGGGGCCAAATATTTAAAACTCAAAGATTGCTGGGATGGCATATAGTTGAACAATGGCACAGAATATTTTAAGTAGCAACATAAAACCTACTGTTCCAGAAAAGCTTCCTGGCTTTCATTTTCCTATTAGAGATATTTCCAGATATATCAAAACATCTGCAAAGATAACTTGATTCTTCTAGGCATTATCTCCCTTTAAGTGCAGGACTCTATTATCCTGAGACTACACATTCTTTACAAAAGGCATGAATCTGATTTCTGGAAATGAGAACAAAATACCATTGTAATGAATAATTTCTATTTACACTTTATTATTGGTGGCAAATGATTAAGCATTTCAACTTGCTATGCTGAGGATATGTTTATTCCTTCAACATACTGTGTAAACCATGTACTAGGTTTGTAGGGTACGCTGAAGATTCTGAGAAGAGTAAGACACAGCTTCTAACCTTAAGCAGGTCTTGTTCTAGTTGGAGATGCAGGTGGTGTTGTGGGTTAAGTGTTTTTCCCCATCCAAAATTCATGTTGTAACTTGATCTTCAATGCAACAGTATTAAGAGTTGAGACCTTTAGGAGGTCCCTGAGTCATGAGGGCTCTGCCCTCCTTCATGGAATTTGGTTCTCTTTTAAAAGGGCTTGACAGAGGAAATTTGCCCTTTTGCCTCCTTTAGTCCCTTCCCTGATATGAGAACACAGCACTCCTCCCCTTTGGAGTACATGACAGTGAGGTGCCATCTTGGAGGCAAACAGCAGCCCTCACTAGACAGCAATCCTGCCAGAGCCATGATCTTGGACTTCTTAGCCTCCATAACTAATTTTTTTAAAAAGTATCTGTTCTTTCCAATTACCCAGTCTGTGGTATTTTGCTACAAGAATGCAAATGGACAAAGATGGTGGGTAAACAAGTGTAGGTGTCATAAAAACCAAGACACAAAGGGGGGTCAAGTCTTCTTCAGAGAGTAGGTTAATGACAGTCCAAATCATTTAGAAAGATATAAATTCTCCCAGTGTCTACTGCATGTCCAGCAGTAGATATAGCCTTCCCTGAGTCTGATGTTGCCCTTAGCTGTGAACACTTTGACTCAAGTTGAAGAAGTTTTTACCTTGTGGTTTTCCTTCATAGCTGGCAGGCAATGGGCTACATGGACTGTGGAGTCTGAAAGACAGGGTGCCTCTCACAAAGCCTGACCAGAAGGGAGAATAGGAGGCAGCCAATGTAGAACTGGTGCCTGAAGGGTGATCTGTAGGGAGCCGGAGCACTTTGTCCAACAGCTATCAAACACAAGGGCTACCACCCTCACACTCTTGGCTCAGTCATTCTTCATCTGAGGGTTGCTAAAATAGTGTAGGCCTTTATTGCATTTATTATTTATACACTGATGCCTACTCCCAAGAATAATGTAAGCTTACTTGAAGTCACACATACAACATAACCAATGAAAGAATACAATAATGTTTTTAAATAATTAAGGAGGTAATAAGTAGGTAGTTTAATCTAGTTTTATGCAATTGAGCATTAAATTTAGCTCTATTTTTACTGATAGTCAAAGAAAGAAAAAAGAAAGAAGATAAGGAGGGAGAACAGGATGAGTTCACATGCTTTTATCAACATAAAAAGAAAATGAGCAATTTAGATATGTCTTTATTCTTCTAGGACAAAATTCTAAGAGGGAGTATACTGTAAGGATATTTCTATAAAGAGGATTAGGTAATTAATAATAGTACAAAGGATGAAGATACATAAATACAGCTTGTGGGTGTTGGGGAGGGTATGAATTCTGAATAAAAGCTGAAGGCAAATTGTTAAAGTTTTTGAAAGGTCTTTCTATAGTGAGCCAATAAAGTGACAATAACTCCCACTATTATATGTTGACGCTGTATTAGGGCTTTACATATTTTTTCCCTAACAATGTTGGGAGGTACATATTACTGTTCTTCTAGAAGTTTCCTAGGGGAACTGTGAGAGATTGAGGATCTTGGTCATGTAAAGCTAAGACATGAATCTGGGTCTTCATGGTCTAAAGTCACATTCTTTCCATTCTATTCATCCAGGCATGTAGATTTCTATTGATTTGGTATGGAGATAGAGTAAAACAATGTGGAAAATGCTAGTTATCATGTTCCCGTATCTCCAGAAACCACTGTCCAAGTCCAACTTTTGACACAATCAAGAGAGCAAAAAACTTGAGTTTGAGTTAACTGAAAAATGCTTGCAATATTAGTATTTTCCAAAACAAACTTCAGATGTTTTATATACCATATCATTAAGAGGAAAAACTGGTTTTCTTTCAAATGAAAATTAGAGCCAGATACAGACTTTTCAAGTTGACGAGTAAATTATATCCTTGCACAAAAGTAGACTGGGGCTGATGAGGATTAGGGCCAAAATTTTTCACAATAAAGCTTGAAAGCAGCATCTATCATTAAGGACTCCTGCTTGAAAGTGATAGAAACCCAATTTGAACCCATATTGAGAAAGAGGAATTTGTTATCTCCCAAAATCTAAAGAAGCAGTGAATATCCAAACCATGTGAAAGAAAGCACTGAGTTGGGTCTCAGGAACTGAATGTGTGAGGAACTTGAATGATGCCAGGTTTCTCTTTCATTTACTTTCTCTCTCTCACTTACATTCTTTCTCTCTCTCTTCCCCGCCTCCCCTCTGAGCCAACTTTGTCTCACACTGAGTCAGTCTTTCTCTTCGTGGCAGGAAATATGATCACTGACAGTTCCTAAGTTTTACATCTCAATTCCATCACAGGACAAGATTGCCTAACACACATCACACCAACTCCCCAACAAACAACGAAAACAACCCAAGGAATGCCCGTGATTTGAATGGCTTCGTTTGATTACCCATCCTTAGAGTCCTCAACATTTCTAGGAGGCAGAGTTGCAGTGGAAGGAGGAGTAGTTTCCAGAAGAATGAGTTGCTTTTTTTTCAGAAGGAGGCAGGGGTGGTTAGTAGACAAATAATAAATATTCTTCCCAAGATTGTCTTGTCTCAGTGGCTTTTAAAAGTGCAGACTAACAACTGTCAGATTCTTCTATACAATAGAATATGTTTTGTTTAATTGATGGATTAAACTTTATTTATCAATACTTTATCTTATTTCAAAAGAGATTTAAGATTTTTAAAGGGCAACATAAAATATAGCAATAAGCTACAAATAAAATATGCCAATAAATCATAAACTACAAATTCTATGAGAATAAATAAGGAAAAACAAACATGGGGGCAAAAACTAGAAGTGGAAATGAGTTAAATGAAAGATGCAATCATACTGTCATTTTGAGCTATAAATTTTGCTCTATGACAGTGAATCGGAAAAGGGAAATCTGATTGGTGACCCAATTCATAATATCCGTAAAATAAAAGCAAATCCATTTCTCAAGATAAGCCTGCCTTATCTTCCTCACATTAGCACCAGAAAAGAAATGTTGAGGTAGTTTATAGAGAGTGAGATATGTAATAACATGAGTTCCATAGGAGGCTGCAAAGAGAAATTATCAGTGCAAGTCCAGAGCATCACACCAAATAGAATTCAGGAACAACAATTCACTAGGGGGCCAAAAAATATATTCTGGAGTTACATGTTTCAGCTTTTAAGAGATTTAATTCAATGAAAGACTTTATTCATGTATTCAATCAACAATTTTTGTGGGGTACCTACTACTTGACAAAGTGAGAAAAAAGATGAAATAATAGGTAATGTGTATTTTCCCAAAGGCATCCATGGACATTGTTTCCCATGGTTGAGTTTTTAACAGATACTTGAGTGACAAGGAATTCAAGAGTATATTCTCTAGGAAGTAGCTAGGAATTCTTCTATGTTACCAATTAAGCACACAATTATATAGCTTCCTGCAGGGAAGAGCTAGTGTTGCAATAAATAACTTGTGAAAAATAAAAACACTTAAAGACATTTTCTGAAGCCATCCCCCTTCCTCTTGGAGGTGAGTGAGGAAATTTCAATAGGCAGAACCAAGATCATCCTTAGAAAAATAAATTGTCATAATGTCCCAGATTTCATTTGGGGAGAGACAAGAAATAATGTAACCAATTTTCTGTTAAACGTCCTACACTGTGATTGTATCATGCATGCATATAAAAGTACTTATGAGAAATGTATGGTGCCTGTAGAATAGTTCTTTTTTGAGCAGCCTGTATCTGGATGGGCCTGCCTGGATAAGGTAGCCATGAAAGAATTATCCCAGAGAACTTACCACGTTGCTAATGTTAAATAATTTATTCATCACAGTGGGGTTATAAAGCATCAACTGGACACCAAATGACAGTTTGGGTTGGGGTATCATTGGTAATCATCAGGGAATATTATTATACATTATATTTCATTATATAATATTAATAATTATAATTACTATTAAATAGTACTATATATTATTATTTTACTGTCACTAGTTAGTAGATTAAGCTATTAGCCACCTGTCATTCCCATAAGAATGTGTCCTTTACTGTTTGCTATGGCAAGAAAACATGCATTTTATCAATACAATCATTGTGACAATTTACTAATTGCAATTAGGAGTGGAAATTAATCTATCAGCTCCTACCCACTCTATGTTTGCAAGTAGCTTTGTGATAAAGTCTCTGAATCCACATTGAAAGCCTGCTATTTATATTGAAATCATAAACTTGGCCCATGCATCCTTAATAAATCAATAGATTACAATAGATCAGAAATGATGCAAAAATTCAGAACTTGTTTCTAACATCTTTTTTTGTCATTTATGTGAAAGAGAATATAGCAGTGAAACAGTAAACCAGTTTTACCTCGTACTTTCTTATTCCTCATAAAGGAATAGTCATAGCCTGGCAAATAGTAATCACTCAGTAAATGTGTGTTGAATGAACTACACTGAGCAGATCACTCTTAAATAGGAAGTCAAAGGATTTTAGTCTTGTAAATGGATAAACTCCATTTTGAGCCAATGCTGAAGAAATAGAGGTGAGTTAATAAAGATGATTTTGGCCAGGTGCGGTGACTCACACCTGTAATCCCAGCACTTTGGGAGGCCAAGGTGGGGAGATCACTTGAGGCCAGGAGTTCGAGACCAGACTGGCCAACATGGAGAAACCCGTCTCTGCTGAAAAATACAAAAATTAGCCAGGTATGGTGGCACACGCCTGTAGTCCCAGCTACTCCAGAGGCTGAGGCAGGAGAATCACTTGAAGCCAGGCAGTGAAGGTTGCAGTGAGCTGAGGTCATGCCACTGCACTCCAGCCTGGGCTACAGCATGAGACTCCATCTCAAAAGAAACAAAACAAAACAAAACAAAAACAAAAAACGTGATTTTTGACTTTGAATTGAGAGTGTCCTCGAGGATCTGTGTCAGTACAAGTTGATTAACCAGAGTGCTAAGAATTATTGGTTTCATTTAGAAATGATTCTAAGTTTCCAATGAAAACCTGACTATTCACAAACCTCTGAAAATTAAATCTAAAAAGCCACATAATGTAGGTAACTAAGGGTTACTCTTTTAGCTTTAAAATGGTTTGGCTGTGTTTTCTGTTTTAACCATTTTAAATAGTAATTTTAATAAATACACATGCTTCTATCTTTTTAAACAGAATTCATTGGACATGTCAACTTTTTCTGATGTGCTACAGAATGTTATTATAAACATCAGTTACAGCACTGCCCTCAGGACTGATAGAAATGTGTAGTCACAAGACAGGTGTGTGGCTTTTTTAGAAGATTTTCTGTTTAAATTTTCCTACCTTCTCCTCTTCCCCCAGACTCTCAGGCAATTCTTTCTTCTTGCTTTTAGTATATGTGCTTATTTCAATCCTATTATCACATTTCAATTTGTGGCCTCTACTCTGTGGTAGGTTAAGATATTAAAAAGCCACACTCAAAACTACTGTGTGCAAAAAATTCTCATATTTTTAAGAGAATTTAGGTTTTAAATGGTTAAATGGAATCCCTCTATGAAAAAAAGTATGCATTTTGTTTCAGAGTATTTTTATATATTTTGATTGTTCTTTGTGTATCTATTTTAGTCCTTTTTGGCTTCTGGGGTATTGGCTGCTTTCCTGATTAGGCAAATTTTAAAGACAATTAAGTTCTGTAGAAATGAAGTACTAACATATATATAAGACTAGTTAAATAACTGGTTAACCAATAAATATATACTTCATGAGATTCTACTACTTTCTCAGTGTTGAATAGAGGTCATATGTGTGTTGGGGAAGGTATTTTCCTTCCATTTCAAAGGGCAGGAAAACATTTATTTCAGTAATAGTGTAAGCCTTCTGAAATGGTGATAGGGAGATGAAGAATCAGGCTAAATAACAATTTAAAAATATCTCATAAAATAGCTGTTCTAAAATATCTTTAAAACAAACATATGAGAGCATTTATCACAGGAGGTGATAATTGGGTATTTATGTATGTCATTATTTATTTAATGCCTATCTCTCCAACTACACTGTAAACACTATGCAGGTAGGGACAATGTCAGTTTTACTAACCACTTTGACTTTTAGTGTTTTAATAGATAACAGGTGCTCAATGAAAATTTTCAAATGATTCAATGACATATAATTGATAAGGAGATAATATTTTCTGATGTAAAGAACATGGGATCTAGGTTCATAAAATTCCCTTTCTTCTGGCTGCATGTGATTTCAGAAAAGTTATTTATTGTCTCAGAACTGCAGTAACTTCATGGGAAAAACTGAGATAAGAGTAAAGTCTATTAAATAAGTTGTTGGTAGGGCCAATCAAAATACTATATGAAGAGTATTTCTTACACTATAAGATGTTATAGCACTTTTTTGTCAAATTATAGTAAGAGATGAATAAAATTCTCAAGAAGAAACAGAATTTGATTACAGCTGTTGTTGCTTGACAAAAATATATAAATAGCCATAATCTTTAATGGCTGCTAATGTTCCCAAAAGTCATCAGACATATGCGCTTCCTGGCTGAAGTATACCTATGCAGTATTCTTACTACAAAATTGAACTTCATTCTCATCAAGCCTCTGGATCTAACTATCAGTTTGCAGGAAATACGGGAGTGGTGGGAATCAGTAAACTTCAGAGTAAGAGAAATTCTATTAGACAAATGACCTGGTTTCTTTAATGAATAAATTTCAAGGGATTAAAAAAGAGAGAGAGTGAGAAAGATGGAAGAAGAAGGGTTAAGGAGACTTAAGAGATACATCAACTAATTGCAGTGTGTGGCCCATGGCTTGGTTGCGTCAAAAAATACATTTTTAGGAATTATAAAAGAGAAAGGGAGAATCTAGAGATTAACATGGATTTCATCGAAATGAAAACGTTTACTCTTAAAAGACATTGTTAAGGGAATGAAAATACAAGCCACAGACAAAGTATTTATAAAACACACCTACTAGTGTGCTTTTATCTAGGCTATATGAAGAATTTTCAAAAGAATATTAAGAAAAACTGCTCCATTTAAAAAATGAGCAATAAGCTAGGCATAGTGGATCATGCCTGTAATTCCAGCACTTTGAAAAGCCAAAGCAGGAAAATTCTTTGAGGCCAGGAGTTTGAGACCAGCCTGGGCAACATAGTGAGATCCCATCTCTACATAAACTAAAAGTATTAGCTAAGAGTGGTGGAGCACATCTAGCTACTCAGGGGGTTGAGGTTGGAAAATCACTTGAGCTCAGGAGTTCAAGTTTGCAGTGAGCTATGATCATGCCACTGCACTCCAGGCTGGGCAACAGGGCAGGACCCCATCTCTTTACAAAGAAAGCAGGAGAGGGGCAAGTAAACCAAACAGACACTTGACCAAAGTGCAGATATAAATGGCAAATAAGCACATAAAAAGATGCTCAACATCATCACTTATTAGAAAAATGTGAGTTACAACCACAACAGGTTTCTACTTTATATCTGTTACAATGGTTAGAGTTTAATAATACCGGTGAGGATGCAGAGCAAATGGAACTCTCACACTGCTGGTGAGAATGAAGATGGAACATTAGTGGTTTCCTATAAAGCTAAAAATGTACTTACCATGGGACCCAGCAATCATATTCTTAGATATTTCCCTAAATGAATTAAAAATTATATTCATACAAAAGCCTATACATTAATGTTTAGAGAGCTTTTAGTCATAATTGCAAAAAACTAAAAACTACCCAAAAGTCTTTCAACAGGTAGATGATGAGGCAAATTGTGTTATATCCACATAACAGAATACTGCTCAGCAATAAAAAGGGAGAAATTATTAATACATACAGTGACATAGGTTAATCATTAACACAATATACTAAGTGAAAGAAGCCAGACTCAAAAGGCTATATGGTGTGATTCCATTTGTATGACATTTGGGAAAAGGCAAACCTATAGAGACAGAAAAAAAAAAAAAAAGCTTAGTCCCTGCCAGGGCCTGAGGGTAGGGAGAACTGACAACTAAGGGACACAAGAAAAGTTTTGGGAGTGATAGAAATATTGTATATCTTGGCTGAGATGGTGATTACAAGACTATGTTTGTCGACACTTATAAAATCGTATACTTAAAAGGGTGAATAGTGCCATATATAAATAATAGCTCCATTTCAAAAAAAATTTTAGAAGACAAATCAACCAATTACAATTGGTTGTACATTGATTTAATTTTGTTTCTGATTTTAAAATGTTAAAAAATTTTTACAAGACAATTGGAAGTTTTTGAACACTGACCTGTTTTATAATAATGAATTATTATTGTCAAGGTGTTGTGATAGTATTACTGGTATATTTACATAAATAGTTTATACCTCCTAGAGATACATAAGGAAATGATATGATGCCTGGAATTGGCTTCTATGTAATCTAGATGGGCAGAGCAAGGAGTGCTGATGAAGCAAGATTATCCACGAGGTTATAATTATTGAAGCTGGGTAATGGTACAGGAGTGCTTAGCATGCTACTCTCTCTACTTTTAAATGTGTTTGAAATTTTACCTAATGAAACATTTTCTAATGTGCAATGATTTTGTAAAAACAGAACTCGATTCTATAAAAAAAATACAGAAAGAAAGAATTTATGTTAGAGGAGCCAAGGCAAATATGGAAACTCACAGCATAAAAGTTGCTTTTTCACTTCCCAGGAGGGTTTGAGCATAACTGCTGATATCTTAATTGAAAATTCATCATGTCTGGCATCAGTTCATACTTCCAGACACTTGCTCTACCACTAAGCTACTTCTACCTTGATAATTAAGGTATGAAGTCCTTATTTCCTGAGCCATTATTAACACATATTGGTCACAAAATGTTAAACTAACCTTAAATATTTAAGTTTGGTACAAACTTTGGTACAAACAGTAGACCTCTGTAAGTTTCTGTCATTTGTTGCTGCCTATTATTAAAAATGTTTATTGCCTTTTGGTTTCAGATTTTACTCTTCTATTTAGTATCACTATTGCATGAATTTTATTTCATGTAATCTTGCTTCAAACTCTTGAAAATATAAATGTATTCAGAGGGGAAGATAGTAGACACATATGTAAGATCTTATTACAGAGTATTTAATAATTATATGCTGCATGGTGCTACTGCAATGGTAACTTTCATTAATTAAAAAAAATCCTCCAAATGTATCTTGTCCTCAGTATTTTAGCATTCCTCTGTTCTTATTCCCAAGAGAGTCCAGGAGGATAAGAGGCTGAGCAAGTGAGCCAGGGCCATGAGGCACAGGGTCACAACTAAACCAGTGGACCAAGGCCAGCATGGCTCGGGCCACAGCAGGAGGCAGCCAACAGTGGCAATGCCAGAGAGAGCTGGGAAGAGAGCGCAGTGGTGCAGCCAGAGGCAAACAGATTGGGAGAGGTCAAAGCAGAGCATGGCCTCTCGAGTTCACAGGACACAAGTATTGGCCCGGCTGTCCCCTGTGACAGTGCATTCTTCAAGTGGTTGTATTTCAGGGACTGACTCCAATTGCATTGCTTTTTTTCTCCCCCAGTGCACCTCAATGACAAGAACTAAATTCCTTAGTTCTTGGCTCGTTAGCAGCCCATTCTGAGTCTAATGTTGATATTAATATCAATCAAGTGTTTAATGCATCTGGACAAATTCAGAACCAGTATCAGTAAACAACTTGGACTTCCGTGAGAGATATCGATTTTTTAAATATTTTAATTGACAGGTTGTAATTGTACATATGTATGGATGCAATTTCATGTTTTGATACATATCTATGCTGTTTAATAATCAAATCAGGATAGTTAGTATATCCATCACCTCATGTATTTATCATTTCCTTGAGGTGAGAACATTCAAAGTCCTCTCTTCTAGCAATTTTGTGATTATATAATATCTTATTGTTAACCATAGTCATCTTACTATGCAAGAGAACACCAGAACGTATTCCTCCTATCTAATTGCAACTTTGAGTCCTTGACTAAGCTCTCTCCATCTTCCTCATCCCCTCTTCCTTCCCCGTTCTCTGGTAAACACTGTTCTACTCTCTACTTTTATGATACTGACTTTTAAAAAAATTCCACATATGAGTAAGATCATATGTGTATTAGTCCATTCTCATGCTCCTAATAAAGGCATACCTGAGATTGGGTAATATAAAGGAAAGAGGTTTAATTAACTCACAGTTTGGCATGGCTGGAGAGGCTTCAGGAAACTTACAATCATGGCAGAAGGAGAAGCAAACACATCCTTCTTCACATGGCGACAGCAAGGAAAAGGCTGAGCAAAAGAGGGAAAAGCCTCTTATAAAATCATCAAATCTCGTGAGAACTCACTCACTGTCATGAGAACAGCAGCATGGGGGTAACCACCCCTATGATTCAATTACCTCTCACCAGGTCCCTCCCATGACACCTGGGGATTATGGGAATTACAATTCAAGATGAGATTTGGGTGGGGGCACAGCCAAATCATGTCAATGTGGTATTTGTCTTTCTGTGTCGGGATTATGGGAATTACAATTCAAGATGAGATTTGGGTGGGGGCACAGCCAAATCATGTCAATGTGGTATTTGTCTTTCTGTGTCTGGCTTATTTAACTTAACATAATGTCCTCCAGGTTCATCCATATGGTCACAAATGACAAGATTTCTTTTTTTTTAATCATAGAATGGTATCCCCATTTTCCTTTTCTTTTTCTTTCTTTCTTTTTCTTTTTTTTTGAGATGGAGTTTCACTTCTGTTGCCCAGGCTAGAGTGCAATAGCGCAATCTCGGCTAACCACAACCTCCGCCTCCCGGGTTCAAGCAATTCTCCTGCCTCAGCCTCCTGAGTAGCCAGGATTACAGGCATGAGCCACCATGCCCAGCTAATATTGTATTCTTAGTAGAGATGGGGTTTCTTCATGTTGGTCAGGTTGGTCTCCAACTCCCGACCTCAGGTGATCCACCTGCCTCGGCCTCGTAAAGTGCTGGGATTACAGGCATGAGCCACCATGCCTGGCCCACATTTTCTTTATCTATTCATTCATTGTTTAACACTTAGATTGATTCCATATCTTGGCTATTGTAAAAAGTGCTGCAATAAACATGAGAGTGGAGACATCTCTTTGACACACTGATTTAATTTCCTATGGATATATACCTAGTAGTGGGATTGTTGGACCATATGGTAATTCTATTTTTAATTATTTGAGGAATCTTCATACTGTCCTTTCTCCAATGTATACTCTTGGCACCTTTGTTTTCCATAATGGCTGTACTAATTTACAATCTCACTAACAGTGTGTAAATGTCTCTTTTTCTCCACATACCTGCCTACACTTGTTTCCTTTCATCTTTTTGATAATAGCTATTCTAACTGCAGTGAGGTGGTATCTCACTGTGGTTTTCGTTTGCATTTCTCTGATGATTAGGGTATCTTTTCATATATCTGTTGGGAATTTCTGTGTCTTTTTTCGAGAAATGTCTGCGCAGGTGTTTTTCTCATTTTTAAGTTAGGTTATTTGTTTCTTTGCTGTTGAGTTTTTCAAGCTCCTTATATATTCTGAATATTAACCCTTGCCAGATGGATAGTTTGCAGATATTTTCTCCCATCATGTAGGCTGTCCCTTCACTCTGCTTATAGATCCCTTTGCTGTACAAAAGCTTTTTAGTTTTACATAATCTCATTTTTTTGTCACTTGTGCTTTTGAAGTTTTATTTCAAAAATCCTTGCCCAACCCCACATCATGAAATGTTTCCCCTGTGTTTTCTTCTAGTAGTTTCATAGTTTCAAGCCTTTAATTTAAGTCTTTAATCCATTTTAACTGAGTTTTGTATACGGTGAGAGGTAGGGATTTAGTCTCATTTTTCTGCATGCGGGAGATGTGACTTTTTAATTTTTTTTAACTTTTCTTTTTCTCAATTTTCCTCCACACCATTTATTGAAGAGATTGTCCTTTCTCCAGTGTGGATTCTTGGCACCTTTGTTGAAAATCAATTGGCTGTTGGCTGTAGGTTTGTTAATTTATTTCTGAGCTTTCTATTCTGTTCCATTGGTCAATGTTTCTGTTTTTATGCTGTTTTGGTTACATTAGCTTTGTAGCATATTTTGAAGTCACATAATGTGATGTCTAAGCCTTCCTTCTTTTTTATCAGAATTGCTTTAGCTATTTAGGGTCTTTGTGGTTCATATAAATTTCAGGATTGTTTTTCTAACTCTGTAAAAAATATCATTGATATTTAACAGGCATTGCCTTAAACCTGTAGATCACTTTGGGTTTTATGGCCATTTTCAGAATATTAATTCTTCCAATCCACAAACATAGGTTATCTTCCCATTTATTTGTGTCCTTCTCAATTTCTTTCATCAATGTTTTGTAGTTTTTCAGGGTAGAGATCTTTCACTTTCTTAGTTAAGTTTATTCCTAAGTGTATTAGTCTGTTCTTGCATTGCTATAAAGAAATACCTGAGACTGGGTAATTTATAAAGAAAAGAAGATTCATTGTCTCATGGCTCTGCAGACTGTACGGGAAGCATAGTGGCTTCTGCTTCTGTGGAGGCCTCAGAGAGTTTCCAAGAATGGTGGAAGACAAAGAGGGAGCAGGGCTCTTACACAGCAGGAGCAGGGCTCTTACACAGCAGGAGCAAGACTGAGAGAGAGGGAGGAGGTGCTACACATTTTTAAACAACCAAATCTCTTGAGCACGCACTCACTATTGTAACACAGTACCCAGGGGAACATCCAGGCCCCATATCCAACATTGGGGATTACAACTGAACATGAGATTTGGGTGGGGACACAGATCCAAACCATGTCACTAAGTATCTTACTTTTCTTGCAGCTCTTGTAAATGGAATATTTTTCTTGGAATTTTTATAAAATTTTTTTAAAACCTTAAATGTCATATTTCCAAACATGATCTTAAAAGACTTTTTTCCTGTGTTAAAAAATAGTAAGTAATGTTTGTTTCTCATATGATTTATAGTAGAACCCTATTATAGCGTGGTTGATTACTTAAATGGATTTATGTATAAAATGAGACAAAGCCATTGTTCCCTAAATTAAAAATACATTAAAAAACCAGAACAGAGATGGCTTCTTGAGGTGCCTTTCAATCTAAGATTAGAAACTATCTTTCTAATCCACCTCAATCTGAACACCACTGTAAACATGTGAAGAAAGTATTTTGCTTTGTTTCCCCTTCTAGGCTCTACTTGTCCCCATAGTTACCATAGATGTCTCTCCCATTTCACTAAACTCTTGTCCTTGGCTCACAAACCCCAGATGTCTGTAGGGTAAGTTCAGGACCTAGTTCCTAATCTCGTCACCACCAAAGTTTCCTTTAATTATCTATCCCCGTTCTTCTTCTCTTCAGGCACGCACAGTCTCATTAGTTTAAACAATTTTTTTCCACCTTGAGATGCCATAATTTTACTTACAAGCAAGGAAATTTGATCTTTAATCAGCCTATATGTGATGTGTAGCAACAATATAGACATAAGCCATACATGGCCACTTTATTTGGATTTGCAAGTTGTGGACTGCACAACTCCAGAAGGATAGCCATCTAAATGTTCTGAAAATGGAAGCATCGGGACTGTAGGGCATTTTGCTGTTTTTAATGCAAGGTGCTACATCACAGTGGTATGGTTGCCAAACAGTAAGTCTGCTAAGTCCCAGCTATTCTGACACTGCCAATGAATAACACCCTGGCTTCAGACAGGCATTTGCTGTCTGCATTTATCAAATAAAATCAAAGAATTAATAATCTGTAAGATCTAACTTATTTGCTAGTTTTTTGTTGTTGTTGTTGTTGTTGTTGTTGTTGTTGTGAATTCAGATGTTCCTGAAAGAGGGCAAATATGCAATCAGGAGACCACACACAGCTGTACATCCAATTCTATGTTGTGACACTTTGGGTATCTTGCTTAAATGCTCGTCCCTATTTCTCGAGATAACTTGAGTAATTCACAAGATTGATAGTGAACTTACAACAAGTGGTTATAAAAAATGGTTTGAAATCATTTTAAATGCATTATACAAATATGGGGGGGGGGCACTTCACCTAAAATTAGCTTAGTTCAGTTTTACTTATCAAAATGGACTCACAACTTTTTGGGGGAAGAACTTGCCTCTGCTAGTGAAAATAGCAAAGCAAAAGAATTGTATCGAAGCCAGGACTTCAAGGCCTAAGGCAAGAGCAGAAGGTAGAAAGTAGAAATATTTTTCCCAACCTGTTGTGTGATCACCTGTTGCGTGATCTAGTTTCAGCCCTTCTGTTTCCAGGCACCTGCTCTTACTGAAAAAAAATCTGGCTGAGGCTGGAAGTTATTGTGGATATTCACAGCTTTCCTTATGCCATAGGACCCTATAAGCAATAAAAAGGACTTTCTTGGCTGGGCGCAGTGGCTCATGCCTGTAACCTAGCACTTCGGGAGGCCTAGGCGGGCAGATCACTTGAGGTCAGGAGTTTGAGACCAGCCTGCCCAACATGGCGAAATCCGTCTTTATTAAAAATACAAAAATTAGCCAGGTATGGTGGCGCACACCTGTAATCTCAGCTATTAAGAAGGCTGAGATAAGATAATTGCTTGAACCTGAAAGGCAGAGGACGTTGCAGAGAGCCGAGATCATGCCACTGCACTCCAGCCTGGGTGACAGATCCCTCTTCTCAGTAGATTATTTATCATCCACTTCCCTGCTGTCCCCACTCTGTCCCAGATCTGAAGATCCATATATTTTCAGACTTCTTAGGTAAACTCAAGGAAGCTTTCATGTTGCTGTTATTATGCCAAGTCAGAGTCTTCTAAACCATGAACTTTGACAACACAATTAGATCATGTGCATTTACTCTGATGTACTTTGCATCATCTAGCTCTGTAAAGTATAATTTGCCTTCTGTTTCCTTCTGAAGTCTTTTCCCCCCTACTTCACAAAGGTTTATGTTCTTTTACAAACATTAAGAGCATTTAACCAAATGTGGGAAGCAACTGAAGTTATCTTAGTACTGAGGCATTAGATTGTTCTATTTCTCTGAAGAATGTTATTGTGTGACCTAAGGAGGGAAATAAATAGAAGCATATGTTGTTTATAATATTTCTCTGCATAAGATAAACTGAGAAGTGGGTGAGCAGAATCAGGGTGTGGCAAGCTAATTCAGCTCTGGAGTGTCTGAGAGAGACTTGGGGACAAATTAAACACCCAGAGAAGATGACAAGCCATTTGGGTTGTGGTGACATAGGCTTTAATGTATGACTCATGTGGGCTTGCTTTAGATCTTTCCATTTCAGGTTGGAAATGAAACTAAGAATCTTATAAGTGAAATGCAAGTCAATGTAGAGTTAATCTAGTTTTTGTTTGAGTGTGTTTGTTCTCAATATCTTGTTAATTAAATCACATTATGTGGGAGTCAGTGGTCCTAGACTCTGGTTCTGGCTCAGAAATTGATTTTATTGCCCTTTCTATTTATGAAATATGAGTGATATGAAAAGTCATAATGCCTAAGGGGCATTAAATGCCAATTAAGCTGGCTCCAGGATATCTATAAAAAGGATATTAAGGGTAAATACTTTGGTTCTTCCTTTGCATCCAGAAACCCAATGAAACTTCTACATGGATAAAAATTTGCTCCAGGGTGTCAAGGCAAATTGAGGATGATGTCAGAGTTGCAACCTGTGTAGTTTTGATATGTCACATATTACTATGTAATTCATATTTAAAAAAAGAACCAGAGACACAGATACAGAAGCAGAGAAAAAAGAAACAGAGAAACAGACAGGGCTATTGAGTGGAAGACGTTGCTTCTCAAGACTTTGCAATAAATAGGAAGTACACATACAGGGCTAGACTTTGGAGGCCTCCACCTTCCCTTTTAATTCTTTCACCATCTTGAGGCCCTTGAAATCTCCTATTCCCATGCCTCAGATCCTCTTCTGCTACCAATTGTCCATTATTCTAAATGAAATACTGCTTATTCCAGGGTTGCTTTTAATAGGTGATTCCACAAGACCTCATAAATTACCAAAGGAACAAATTGATAACATTGTGCTCCACCCAGATGACTTGTCTTTCAATACCCACCACTGGAGAGACCTCAGATTTCCCAACTTTGAGGAAGAGGAAAAGAAAACATACCTTTCCTAGAGTTTTGTTTTCCCTCAAAAGAAGTCAGTCTAGAGATGAATCAGGGGGCCATTTGCCAGGTACTAGCTTCAGCTTTGTAAGCTGATATGAATGGAGAGCACGCTTTTTAACCCTTTGCATATTGGAAAAGCAAATTAGAAAGTGAGTTTCCTTTTAGGTCTTACCATTCCTTCATCGATGCTCTGGAAGACATCCAATTCTTCTTTTGGTGGAAAAACTCCCCCAAATCTACATTTTTTATTTTCAAGGTTTATGCGATATAGTCTTTCTTACTGCAACAACTTGATCTACATTGAGTGATATTAATATAAACCCCTAATTATTGATTTGCATATACACATTTCTTTCTCTTGTCCCAGTCCCATCTTTAATACTCTAAATACATCCTGAACCACTTTGTATAACTAAGGATAAATAAAAGTAATGCTAGTTACTTTATTTATTCAGGAAATATTGTGTCTTAGAAAGACAAATTAGTTTAGCTTGCTTGTCACCTTAGATATTTCAGTGGAGTGGAAAATAATCCATTGACCTTGAAGACCACGTTGCTTCTGTACCCTGAAATGTCCCAAAGTAGCTGTGTGCAGGTAAGTTTCTATCCCAATGTAATAATACATTTTCTTTCCTTTATTGTCAAAATGTAAGGTCAGAGAAAGGTCTATGAAAAGTGTGCTGCCATCCCAAAATATGAAGCAACAATTTACAATTATTTGTGTGTAACACAAATGTCATTTAACCAACATTTATTTGAGTATATCATATCCCCTAGGCTCTGAGAATACAGGAATAAACTAGATAGACAACAGACCCTGTCCCTTTGCCTGCTGGGATTATCAGCCTTGCTTAACTACAAGGCTTAACAGAGGTTTCAGCTGCAATTTTTTTTTTTTTTTTTTGAGATGGAGTCCTGCTTTGTCACCCAGGCTGGAGTGCAGCGGCACAATCTCGGCTCACTGAAACCTCTGTCTCCTGGGTTCAAGCGATTCTCCTGCCTTAGCCTTCTGTGTAGCTGGGATTACAGGTGTGTGCCCCTTACCCCGGCTAATTTTGTATTTTTAGTAGAGATGGGTTTTCACCATGTTGGACAGGCTGGTCTTGAACTCCTAACCTCAAGTAGTCCACCCACCTCGGCGTCCCAAAGTGCTGGATTCAGGTGTGAGCCGCCGCACCTGGCTTCGGCTACAAATCTTAGTGAGTAGACTCAATCTCTCTCAGAAGTCCATTGCACAGGATGACTCAGTTGTTTCTGAGTTTTCCCAGAGATTTTGTTAGAAGTGCTCAAGATTAAATCCACTTATGATCTTGTGCTTGGGTCTCCTTTTCACTGCCCAGTCCATCGAGGGCAAGGCCAACCAGCTACCCTGATAAGGGCACAGCTCCCCTGGCTTCTGTAGCGCCCCTACAGCTCTACCAGTCTCTGCAGCAAAGTTGCCCCATGGTGGAACACAAGTGGGAAAGAACTTTCCTCTGCCTAAAATAATGTCACAATTCGTCACTTGAGCTTGAAGCTGCACAAAGACAGCCCCTTTTGCTTCTGCCTACTACCCTTTTTTGCTAAGATACTTGACTACCTCTAGGATCTGGCTGAGGAAAAGACACCTAACATTATTGAGTGCCCACATGTGCCAGGCACTGTTCTAAGTACTTTAAAGATATTAATTCATTCAACTCTCAAAACAGCACATGCTGGGGCAGGGGAGAACACTATTCTTTCCTGTTTTAGAGATGAGAAAAGTAGGATCTGATGTACTAGTTATCTATCACCATACAACAAATGATCAAACACTTAATGGCTTAAACAACTTCACATTTTCTGTGAATCAGGGCATGGCTTAGTGGGGGCCTCTGTTTTAAGGTTTCTCACAAAGCTGCAATTCAAAGTGTTGGCCAGGGCGACGGTCTCATTTGAAGGCTTGATAGAGAAAGGATCTGCTTCCATATTCACGTAGGTGGTTGTTGGCAGGATTCAGTTCCTTTGGGATATTGAATTGATGGCCTGGATTCCTAACTGATGGTTGACAGTGAATATCCTCAGTTCCATGCCATGTGGGCCTCCCCAACATGACAACTTGTTTCATAAAAGCCAGCAAGAGGGAGAGTCTGCTAGCATGACAAAAGTCAGAATCTTTCGTAGACATGAAAGTGATATCCTAACACCTTTGACATATTTAATTGGTTAAAAAGCAAGTTATAGCTCTTATCCTCATTCAAGAGATTATGTGTGAACATAGGAGACATGGATCTTTGGGGGCCATCTGAGAGTCTTTCTCCCAGACAGAAAGGTTAAATAATTTACCAAGAATTAGGAGTCAGCATTTAAGCATAGGAAATCTACCTCCAGAGGAAAATGAGACTCAAATGGTTCGGAAACCAGGCTAGGCACAGAAATAAATACAAATTTCTGTTTTATCACCTTTTGGATGAGTCACTAAAACAAGGGTGATAAAGCTGTAGGCTTTTTTGTGGTAGATTTTTTTCCCCATGCAGGGTTTTTAAAAAATTTGAAAACCGCATTATGTGGTTTCACATAGTTATATGAATTTCCAGGAGCTTTAAAAATGATCAGAAAATATGTTGCCACCATTTCTTCCATTCACATGTGGCACCAGCTATTAGACTAGAGCTAAGTAACAACTCAGTAACAATGTACTTGTCTGATCCCAACAACCTCTTTTGAGCCCTCTTCTTGTTACCAGCATGGCATTTATATGAAGGCATTTGACTTTGCTACAAATTCAATTGAATAGAGAATATAGTAGAACTGAGAACTAAATAGTGAGGCCATTTATGGGGTAAATTAGAAGTGGTTTCTCCCAGATATTTAATCTATACCAAATTTCTTCGAATAATGAGAAATGTATACATAGATATTAAACATTATCTAAAAATGTACTATCAGAAAGTGCTGTTTGCTTAGCAAAGTCACATATGTATTTGTAGACAACTGATCTGAAAGGACATCTAAGAGATGTCCTCTCTTAGATGTCCTCTCATCTAAGAGATGAGAGAAGGCTACCTAAACATCTGCTTAAGCACAGACTAGTACCCATAAGTGCTAGCTTCCCGAAATGCAGATACCACACCTTTGAGGTACAACCTTTCAGGGAATGGGATTTTTCATTTGTTTCTTTATTTGTTTAATGAGCATATATTCTGTATGCTAGACACTATATTAAGAAATCTAATTGTAATAACTCAAACTGTGAAACACTGAAATGCACATGATAATTTCAACAATGTCTTATAGCAAGTCTGTGGTGTACAGGAACAAAACCTTGGTCTTTTGCTTTTCTAATATTCCAGGCTGCCTTGGTTCAAATTCTCTTGATAATTTATATAAAATTGCAAGGTTGACTTTGGGTTATGAATATTAGCCTTGGCAGGCTGCTTCCAAATTATCATATAATTGTATGTTAATTATCATATTTCTCATACTTCAAATGAACTTATATAGGAAATATAATTATAGCTACTAGATTCTAGACTCTGGGAATTAGGTGATTCAAACCGGCTCTTTCTCTCTTGCAATCCCGTAGGAGCATATCATAAAAGAGGAATGGTATTTCCCACCACAGTCCCAGCTGGTAATTCTGATTGTCCCATGATTTCACAGCTGCAAATCAGCCCCCACCCAATCACACTTGTCTCTGGCAATGATCCTTTCCTTAATTAGAACATGACTTAGACTTTAGTCCTAACTTATCTGTTGCCTTGGCCCTGGGCTACCTGAGTACAGGCTGGTTTAGTTGGAAAAGAAAACCTACTTGAACATAGGTCTGTTTGACCTAATATTGAACAAAGGGAAGAGCCATTTGTCTGGTTGCTGAATTTATTTAGCAACTGAATTTATTTTCTTTGACAACTTCTCTCTCTTACAGTCTAGTCTTGTGTCTAGGCTTTGTATTTGTGGTGTCATTTTTGTAGTTCTTATTCCTTCCTCAACTTGGGTATAGCCTCTAGAAAGAGCCACTAGGTCTTGTCCAAGCCTGTATGTGACAGCATGTGGGGTGTTATGTGAGGAACAAGCAAGGCTTTCCTCTAAGGTAGCAGGTAGGTCAAACCTAATATTGCCCTTTCCTCCTTTTTTTAAAAAACCTTAGATTTCCAGGGTCCCCATCACTTCTCTTGAGTGGCTAAGTCACACAGATGAGAGCTTTCCTCTAAAAGTCTATGTCAAAATACATGTATATTAGAGAGGAGGGCATATTTAAAGAAACTTGTGATTTCTGGCATTCTTTCTGCTCACCTTACACTTTGATACATTCTCTTGGAAAGGCACCAATAGAAGGTAAATAGAAGATACACAGAAAATGAGGATGGGGTGAAATGACAGGAAAAGTAAACGTTTTATTTTTCAAATGACAAATATTCATTAAGCATCTACAATGTACATGGTAGTATACTAGATAGTTGGGGAACATATTAAAGTGATGCAAAATCTGCTCCCATGAATTTGGGAGATAATCTGTGAGCCAATATCTACATGTGAATCTATATGTTTCACATATAGATTTGTGAAAAAGGTAACAGTGCCATTTGGTACATATAAAAGTGCTCAAAACAGATAGTATTTGCTAGAGTCCTCTCACAGAGGACATGGTATTAGAGATGTATAGTTAAGAAGGAGGAATCTCAGATTTATTATTATACTGTATAATCACAGGTGGCTTGGAATTGGACTGTGCATAGTGTTTGGTAGAGAAAAGAAGGAAACAAATCAGGCTACAATGAAAGATTTACTTTGAGCAACTGCAGACAGGAGTTGAGACTGTATCTCATGGGCTCTAGATAGCCATCTGCTATGGTCTGAATGGTTTTGTCCCCTTCTCAAAAATTCATGTTGAAACTTAACCCCAATGCAACAGTGTTGGAAAGTATGGCCTTTGGGAGGTGACTGAGTTTTAAGAGCTCTGCCCTAATGAATGGGATTAGATGCCCTTATAAGGGGGCTGGGCAAAGGGAATTTGACTTTTGTCCCTTCAACTTCTGCTATGAGGACAGAGCTTTCCTCCTCTCCAGAGGAAGAGGTGTTCAAGGTGCTATCTTAGAAGCACAGATGGGACGTTTACCAGACAACCAAATCTGCCCATGCCTTGATCTTGAACTTCCCAGCCTCCAGAATTGTGAGAAAATAAATTTTTCTTCTTTATAATTATAGTTTCTTGTAATTTATAATTACCCAGTCTGTAATATTTTGTTATAGCAGCATAAACAGACTGTGACAGTTAATACTGAGTGTCAACTTGATTGGCTTGAAGGATGTAAAGTATTGATCATAGGTGTGTCTGTGAGGGTGTTGCCAAAGGAGATTAACATTTGAGTCAGTGGGCTGGGAAAGGCAGACCCACCCTTAATCTAGGTGGGCACCATCTAATCAGCTGCCAGTACAGTTAGGATATAAAGCAGGCAGAAAAACATGAAAAGGCTAGACTGGCCTAGCCTCCCAGCCTACATCTTTCTCCTATGCTGGATGCTTTCTGCCCTTGAACATCAGACTCCAAGTTCTTCAGTTTTGGAACTCAAACTGGCTCTCCTTGTTCCTCAGCTTGCAGATGGCCTATTGTGGGACCTTGTGATCGTGTGAGTTAATACTTGATAAACTCCCTTTTATGTGTATCTATCCTATTAGTTCTGTCCCTCTAGAGAACCCTAATACACATACTAAAACATCATCCCAGCTAGGTGAATATAAAAATAACAAGATAAAATGGGTGTCTTAGGAAGAATTGTGTTGACAGGGGATTTGAGATAGGAGATACTGCAGGAGAAAGGACTGGTTAGGCAACAGCAGACATCCAAATTTGTTTAAGACAGTAATGTTAAAAAAAAAAAAAATTCAGCCAAATTAAATTTAAAGGAATTTGAGCAACGAACAATTCACGCATCAGGCAGCCTCCTGAGCCAGAGTAGGCTTTGAGACTCCAGCGCAGCCACATGGTGGAAGATGATTTAGGACAGAAGAAGGAAAGTGACATACAGAAAACGGAACTGAGGTACAGAAACAGCTGGATTGGTTACAGGTTGGGGTTTGCCTTATTTGAACAAGGTTCGAAGAACTGGCTACATTTGATTGGCCAAACTCAATGACTGACAGAAGTGTGGGCTATGGTCTGTTTACTCCTCCACTTATTATAGTTCACGGTGTACACAGAAACCTTTAGGCTGAACGTAAAATATGTCAGGAGGCTGCTTTAGGCTAAACTTGATTTAACAGTAACTAGGGATGAAGGTGAAAGAAAAAAAGGATTTTAAATAATTGTCTGGACATGGAAAATTATTGAGATGAAGGGACAAAGAAGACAATGAGGTTTCCAACCTGAATGACTCAACTTTAGGCGGGTGAGGGTGACCTAGTGTCAGCTAGGTGACTTAGTAAAAGGTAAAGCCCCAGATCTCAATAGTATAATTAGAGATTCACAGAATTTTAAAGCTGGAAAGGGCTCTAGAGATAATCTATTTTAGATCCTTTATAAGAGGACAACTAAAGCAAAAGAAAGGTCTGTGACTCAATCCAGGACAGTGAGCATTGAGCGGGGCTATAGTGTAGCAGCACCTACATCCTCTCCCACTGGGCCATCCTGCCTGTTTCCCCATCCTGACCATGTAGCTCTCTGGACAGTGGCTCTCAAGGTCTGAACCGAGGACCAGAGCCTGTCTACAGCCAAATCAGGCAAAATAAGGGGAACAGATAATTTTTCAAAAAGTTAATCATTTAAGGAATCAACCTTTACTCTGTAATCTAAGTTCCTAACTCAGTTTTTGTTTTGTTTTGTTTAATTTACGGATCTGAAAAACCCACAGGTCTGAGAGTCATTTCTCTGTAGGATAGCAAGTTATGTGTGCGCTCTCTTTCCCAAAGCACAACAGCAAGGGGTAAAGATGCAGCCACAAAAAGGATGACAACAGTGTTTTCCTGGCTCTGCCCCCATCCCCACTGCCAGGATTACAACCATCTTCCCTTTGTTGTAATTCTCTTGCGACAGGGGTGGGCAGGAGTCCCCGACAGAGGGGTGGGGGCGGGTGAGCGCCTCCCACCACCCAGAGCTCGGAATCACTGTCCCTCGGCCGTAGACCAAGGCTTGGTGGTGGTAGCGGAGGCGTGGACATCCATCCATTCTTTGATACAGCCCTGTGGGATTTCTTTACTCCCCAGTAAGGTACACTGCAAAAGCGGCTTCAAGTCCCCTCCCCAGCTAATTACCTTCGCGGAATGACGCCTCGGCCCCTCACAGAAGCAGACCCTGGTGGGCTGTCCCGTCCGGGCTCCAGAGAGGCTCCGCCGCACGCCGGGATCCAGGGCTGAGCTCTCCCAGGGGGAGGTAAAACCCGACAGGGGATAACGGGTCACAGCACCGTCCTGGCACTAAGTCACGGGACTTGGGCACGCTGAGTTAGCCGGCGGGAAGTCCTGTGGCGGCAATCACCAAAGGGCGAGCAAGGGCTGACCCATTTCCTCCAAAAATGAGCTAAAGGGAAAGCAGTGCCCCAGAGTCAAGGGATCGGGGCTGCTGCTCCTTCGACTAGCGGCGCGAACAAGTCATGCTACTTGGGCCTGTTTCCTCAACTGTAAAATGAGGGGTCTAGGATTCCCTCTGGGAATGTACGATTCTAAAATCGAACAGGGTTTGGTAGCACCGTCGGGGCGGAGCCCACGGGGCGCCGCGGGAATCCAACGACAGGACTCGCCACAGTGGGAGCTCTCTCCAGACCCTACTCTAGCCACGTCGCTGCGGGGTCAGAGGGCGGCGTGCGCGTCCCCGCCGGGCCTGCGTGCGCGTCCCCGCCCAGCTGTCGGCCGAAGCCGGGCCGGGTGGGCGGGGCGCAGCGGGGCGGGGCGCGCGAGGAGGGTGGCTGCCTCTGGAGCAGGCCGGGAGAAGAGAAAAGGCGGCGGCCCGGCTGGGGAAGAGGGGCGGAGGCGGCGGTTCGGACGGCTGTTTGGGGCACGGAGCGTCGCCTGGACAGAGCGGAGCAGCTGGGCACGGCGTCCAGGGCAGCTAGGGCCTGGGCCGCGGTTCGGCCGCGCCGGCCGGTGAGTGTCGGGAGGCCCGCAGGGGAGGCCGGCGCCGTCCGCGCTGCGGCGGGGACGAAGGCGGCGGCCGGGCAGTTTGAGGCCGCGGCCGGGCAGTTTGAGGCCGCGGCCGGGACCGAGGCGCTGGCGCTGGCGGCCGTGGGGTTGACGGGCCCGCCCTGGAGCAGAGGAAAGGCGGCTGACCCCGGTCCATGCGCGTCCCGGGTCGGCCGTCCGGGCGCCCTGAGAGGGCGTCCGCGGCGCTCGTGTCCGCGCCGGGCCGCATGCCGGGCCAGCCGTTGAGGTCAGCAAATGGCGACTTAAGCCTCGAGGGCACCGACCTCCGTGCCCCCCCCAGTTTGTGTGTCTTTGTATTGGGAAGGGACGAAGGAGGAGTTAAACTTAGGGAACCCTAAGCTTCTCGTTCCGTCTGGTTTTTAGAAACTTGGGTTATTTGGGGACAAATGGGTTAAAGTAAGACTGGGGAGGCATCATCCACTGTCTGCACGGGATGAGCAAAGTTGGTAACTTTGCCATTCATGGAAGTGAGAGGATCTTAGCCTTAGCCTCGGTCCTTATTAAAGGGGAACTTCCTTATTTTGCAGACCTGAGGTTATTTGTGTTGTTCCAAGACCTGCGCCTTGGAACTCCTTTGCTTGGAAGGGGTTTATAGAGCGCGTGCTGAATTCAAAGTAATCTGCCAGTATGTTTTTAACGGGTATATTTGGGAGTATAGAGGCAAAGAGGCAAAACAGTATGTGTTTGCCAATGTCCTAGTACTCCATTTCCCTCTCCCTTTCTCTTGTTTTTCTTTTTGAGCCCTGTCGTAAGTCCCAGATAAAAGATGCTTGGGAACGAATTGACCTTTTATTCCATGATTACTTCGTTGACTCTGATCCAAGATGAAGTTATTTATGGGCATTCTGATATCGGTGTAGATTAATTTAAAACTCTTTTAATACAAAATCCCAAACTTTTTAAATTTTAATTTCCATTTGCTAAATTTCAATACTGTTTGTTCTTTAGAGACCTATGGAAATTATATTAACAGGTTTTGCATTTGCTCCTACTAAGGTTTTCCAAAGCAGTCCAATTGTTGACATGGCAAAAGGAAAAGAGTAGCATAAAATAAACCTTTAGGATTTTTCAGAGGGTTAGATTTCAATATGCGGTTTCCGCTGAATCACTCTTCTTCATGCTTAGTCACTGTTTCTCATCACAAAAGTTTAATTGGGGATAACATGGTGTTTTGCTAACTTTTTAAATTGCCAATTTGTTTTTACCTAGCACTTTAATGCCGTGACGTAACTTTTTTTTTTTTTTTAATTCTGGAAATGGTGGAGTTTCGTGAATGCTGTAAGAGAACTGAAGTTTCAAATATAGGCAAACTTTAATGTATACCAAGTGTACTAGGTATTTAATTTCAATCCAGTATTTCTCCCGGTCTAGCATTGGGAGACTTCTTCTAAAAAGTGTCCTAATATATCATTAAAAAGCAATATTATATAAGTAATGCTAACGTGTATAGAGAGGTACTTTAAGGTCACCAAAATAGGCATTGGTTAATGCTTACTGTTTGATATAACATGTTTCTAAGATGTGAATATTTTAATGGATAAGCGCTATGCTATTCTGTATGATTTTGGATAAATATTTTAATTCAGTTCCTAAGACTGCTTATTTGATAAAAGGAGTTAGTACATATTATGGAATGTCATTGTATTTGTAGAATTTTTTGACATAAAACAATTGAGTCAAAGGCTGTATAAAATATAAATTAAATTCAAATTCAGTGTGATGAAATAGAGGAGATTGGCCTTAGACAAGTTGCTTCTATATTTTAGGTAGCTAGATGTTAGATACAGACAAGCGGATCAGTTAAAACCCAGTCTGTGAAAATCTTTTTTTTAAAGAATGGGTAATGTTATTACTAGGTAGTTCCCCATATGATTGCATTTAATTAATGATCTCATAAAAATAATTACACGTAAAATTTTTGTGTATATAAGTGTGGCTGTTGTGCAAATCGAAGTACATCTGGTTTCTGAGAACTACATGTTTATATCCTATTGGACACACACATAATTGTAAACAATCTTTGTAAAGTTCTAGATTGTTTCCAGAGTAAAGTAATTGCCTCAAGGTCACTAAGCTGAGACTCTTTGGAAGCCCATTCCCTCATGTCATGTTACCTGTTTTAATATACTGAGTTCTACCGTTTGGGTGGATTATTTTTATCTGAGTATCAACTCAAATAGGTTCTAGTCCGAGTATTAAATATTTATTAATACTATTTCAATTTCTCATGTAAGTCTGTGATTTCATTTACTTATTTAGTGGAGAACGTTGCAAGTAGTTAGATTTCGCTTTGGAATAAGGTACTCATGACCATGACTCTATTTAGAAATGAAAGATATATATTTTGATATATTTTATCTGGAACAATAAAACATGAAAAAGGTCCATATAATTAGGTCATCCATTTTATAAATAAAAAGAACGAAAGTTTAATAAAAGAATGTACACATTGTAATCCATTTAGCCATTTGGGACTGGAAGCTAGTGCTTTGAGTTGGGAATTTAAGGATAATGCCTTTTTGATTTTGTCTAACCACCGCCCCCCAACCCCACCTCTTTTTAAACAGTAAGATAAGATGCCTAACTAGGGTATAGATTTATTATGATTTTTAAAGCTGAGTGCACCTGATAAACAGATCAGTCAGCAGAGGTACTATGCACTAATATCTCTGGACTTTACAAGGGATGAGATGTGCACTGGAAGAGCTTATAACTGATTGCCAAATTTGAAATTTCATTTGTGGACTTAACTTGTAGAAATGGTTAATTAATTGAACAAATCTGTCTATAGTTTTATATCAGCCTTACATTGGAACAGCATATTACTGTTTTAAGTATATTTTATCTAATACCATGTTAATTGTAATACTAAGCTGTAGGCTGATAGCACTTCCTATTTTAAACTTATTTTTCTCACTCTCTACCCTATTCGGGCACCTTTGCATGTGCAGACCTTAATCCCTTCCTTTCTTTTTGAACCCAGTGCTTCTATATTCATTATTTTTTCCAGTAATTGATCTGCAGGGTTGATGAGGGAATTAAAATAGTGGAAAAATATAAGGTAAATGCTTCCTCCTGTGTTTCTCTTATAATTATTTAAAATTTTAAAACAGTGGAGGGTTGAAACTGACTTTCTTTGATTTGCTTTTTTTGATAGATGATTTGTCCTACTCCATATATAATGCCTGGAACATATTACTTATGTGCTCAACATGTGTTTGAGCACCATTGACTTTTTATGGCCAGTACAATGAAGTAATTTTGATTCAGTTTGATTGATGCCAGATCTGTAAGGTATTTTTATGTGGAATATGTAGTTTTCTGTGAAATGAAGAATCTCATTTGTCCATTTCATTATTTTCTTATATTATAATTCTTCGTGTATTTAACACAAATGAGTCTCTAATTGAGGCAGAATTTTGAATGTAGGGAACATAAGAATGAATGAGACAGAGATGATTCTGACTTTCATGGAGCTTATAGCTTTCCTGTGGAAATAGATATTATACAGAATGATGACTTACTTAGAGTTGTCACTAGTATTACCAAGGAAAAAGACAGTGTGTAATGAGTACACACAATATGGGATCCATTACCTTGTCTTTGGAGTATGTGGAAAAGTAACAGGTAAGCCAAGACTTAGGGTTGAGGCAGCAGGGGCGTGTGGGGAGGTAAAGGGATGTGTGTCTGTGTCTGTGTGTTAGAGGTAGAGGCAGACATTAGGAACAGCCTGGAGGCAGCAGGTTATTTTGAATACATTAGATGACTCTCATATTTTAAAATCATGCTAATTTGCACTTCTTTATATTTACTTACCTCCTTATGTATTTTAATGAATTTTTTAAAAATGCTTTTTTGAGGGCAATATATTTATGCCTTTAATGACAAGATCTCATTTCATTATATGGGAAAATGCCATGTCTTAGAACTATTTTAATGAATTGCTTGTCAGCCACAGAGTATGAGTTGGCAAATAACTTCTCTTAGAGAAAATTGAAAGAATTGAAAACATTTGATGATTTACTAATATTTTCTGATCCAGCGAAACTTTTCCAACAATTCAAATATAAATTATTAGAGATGTTAGTTGTTTTCTACTGTGCCTACTGTGTCACTGTTAACTGATAAATAAGAGATTGATGTTTTTAAACCTGTTTTACAGGATTTACAAGCAATTGCAAAATACTTTATAAAGGCATGTTTAATTTGATAGTAGTGGTCTTGATTAGGAAGAGGATGAATCTAGGAGAGTTTTAAATTCTGAAGCTGAGGATTCTATTCCCAGAATACTCTGAGTATTGACTACTGTATTTTCTTAACTTTTTTCTTAATATAGTTAATAGGAAAATGGAATTGAAATTCACTCCTCATTTGTATGGCTATTTTAATAATTGTTAAATTTAGTAATATAATGTTGTTCCATACACTTATACTGAGCATTATCTATGTAAATTATTCTTCAAATAATTTAAAACATATATATTCAAAGCAGAGTAAAATGCTATTATAATTGGAAGGGACCAAAAGACTTTCTTGACCACAGGAGTGATTAAGTGTTGGGATAAACTACGAGCAAAGTTGTGTAATCTCCATTCTTCACATAACATCTTAACATTGGATCACCAGTTACAGAAGTGCTGCCTTATTTTTTTAAACTTTTATAAGTAAACATACCTGTTATTGTCCATGGATGTTGATCAGACGTGGAGCTAGAACATACAGTCCTAGCTCTGCCACTTACTAGGTAGATGACCTTGGGCAGATCACTTGCTCTTTCTGAACCTCAGTTTCCTCCAGGTTGTTATAAAGATGTGTAAAGAAGGATAAAATAGGTACATAATTACTGTTCTCTCTTCCTTCTAAGTCTACTTCAGAAAATAATAAATGTTATGAACTTGTTGCTATGGATGCTTTTTTTAAACCTTATTCAAAGGGGGATGGGTAGTGTAAAAGAGACTATTTGTTTGAAGCTTGACTACTTTCCTTCTACCTTTGAAAATTATTGCTGTTTTTGCTTTTAACTCAGACCCTGTTGCAAGCAGTTGCTATTTTAAGCACTTTTGAATTAAGTGATGTTTTTAAGATGTGTTTTGCCTGGTGATGTCATGTGATGGTGTGTACAGTAACATAAGGTGTCCCTAAAAGTTCTGAGAGCACTGGTTACTTCTGGTGAAACTGCTTGTATTTTTAGGTTTCTCCCTTAGTAACAGTCAAGCTTGTAACCTTCAGCATGTGAGATCAACTCAGTCTAGTTCCTGCAAAATAAGAAAGCTACAGCTGTTTTCACAATCTAATCACTCAGTAAGATTTGTCGTAATTCTTAATAAAGTTTTTCTTTAAATGTCTGGTTAATTTACAAATGTTTGTCATTAGTCTTTTATTTCTATATGACTATTTTAGTATGTCTATTTATATATTTCTATACTTATGTCTAAAATTCATGAAGATAAACATTTAAAAGTATTCAACTCATAATTTGTAGTTTTTAACACAATTAAAAAATATAGGTTTGGCATTGAATATGTACCTTGTCTTTTCTTTGACATCATTGAACACCATAATATCAACTCGGAACTTTTCTACTGAGTCAAGAAAAGCTCTGTTGATGATGATTCAGGTACACTTTTGTTATTTTGGTTTGAGAAAACTCATACCTCAACTGGAGAAAAAGATAATAGCAATTAAGGAGTGATTAATTAGTTACCTGGAGCCAAGATAGATTTTATGGAAAAATACGTCAGAGAGTTAACAATCTCTTACGCACTGAGGTGAAGGAAACAGGATAAGAATCACCTTCCTATCCAGAAAATTCTTGTCTACTACAATGTAATTTAATTTTGGAAATGTTGAACTGAGTTGCCTGTGCCATATACAAGTAGAAATATATCATAAGTAATCCATTGTAGAGAGTGAAGAGGAGTTTGAAAGAGGAATCTGGGCAGGATGTATAGACGGATTTTCAGCTTATGTATGGTAATTGAAACTTTTGGAGAAAATGAGAGCACCCAGGGAGAATGTACAGAATAAGCAAAAAATGACACAAGCCCTGAAGAAATGCAATATTTAAGTAATTATTATTGAGTAATAGTTAAGAAGACTAAGGGTAGGAGAAAGACTGGAGTGACATCATGAAAAGTAAGAGGATGTAATAGTCCTAAAATAAGGGATTAGTCATCATCACGATACCATGGCCAAGGAAGATGGGGTCTGGAAAAATATGCTCTCCAGATTTAGTATTGAGGTTCTCAGCAGAGCAGTTTTAATAGGGGTAGTAAAAATAGGGCCAGAATAGAGAGTTAAAGAATATATAGGAAATTAGAAGTTTTTTGGTTTTCAGTTTTTCTTTTGAAAGCTTGACCGGATAAGAAAAAAAAATGGTGGTAAAGGGGGGATATTATGTTATTATTTCAATTATTATTATTATTTTTTGAGACAGAGTCTCACTCTGTCACCCAGGCTGGAATACAGGGGTGCGCAGTCATGGCTTACTGCAGCCTCAATCTCCTGGGCTCATTTGAGCCTCCTGCCTTGGCCTCCCAAGTAGTTGGGACTACAGGTGCATGTCACTATGCCTGGCTAATTTTTTTGTTTTTGTTTTGTAGAGACAGGGTCTTGCTATGTTGTCCAGGCTGGTCTTGAACTCCAGGCCTCAAATGACCCTCCTATCTTGGCCTCCCAAAGTGCTGGGATTACAGGTTTGAGCCACCGTGACTATTATTTTAGTTTTTAAAGGTTAAATAATCTTTTAAAGTTTTTATTGCTAATAGGAAACACACCAGTAAAGAAGTTGATTATACTAAAAATACATTGAATAGGCTCAATAATTATAATTATGTCAATATATTATGGTTAGACTTTTATTTTTCATATAAAACTTTTCTTTATAAAAGTTATGATGGAAATTTTAAAGCAGGGAAGACCATTAGACATCTATAATCCATTCATGTTATTTTATAGAACTATTTCTCTGCTTAAAATTCTCAGTGACTTCCAGTTGTAAAAGTGTGAACTCTTTGGAGCAGCATAAAGCACTCATCATGATTTGCCTTATTCCTTTCTGGCCTCATCTCTTACAGATACCTGGCATTTTCCCCTGTGATCTAGCAATACTAGGGAACTTGAGGTTTTGCTAATTCATGCTTTTCTGTATTTGCATATGCTATTACTTCTGCATTGAATGCCTCTCTTTCTTACCAGTTTACCGTCCCATACTTAAGACTTCTCTTTCAAGACTACTGTGATTTATTCTCTAATCCCTACTCATATTGATTATTATCTTCTCTATTGGTACCGTTTTACTTCTGTCAAATTGACCACATAAAAACGAGATACACTTTTTACTGTCTTTGACATCCTGCTGTAGCTTTTTGAGAGGAGGCACTGTGACTTGCTAATCTTTATATTGCCACACCAAACACAGTGCATGGTCCATGATAGTTAAACAATAAATAGGCATTTAATGAATGAATGTGGCCCTCAAAAGTAAGTGATTTGCCCACAGCCACAGAGCTTGAGCTTGAACTTTTATTTTCTGGATAAATTCCTTGTATGTTCTAATTAAGACTTACTTAATTTGTTGCAGAATTTATTAAGGCATATATAGAAGGAGAGATCAATAGATGAAATCTTAAATGAATTCATTTAGAAGGAATAAAAAAAGACTTCTAAGAAAGTTTTAAATATATTCATGAAATTCATATTGTTCTTTTAGTAATACAAGATCTCTGAAATGTGGGGTACAATCAAAATCAGTTTAGTTGAAATTAGAAAGGTAAAAGTGAAAAACACTCTGAAATCTAAAATACACATTAACTTGTTTTTAACATTATATAATACACAGTATTAGAATTTAAATAGTATATTTTGAAACTTTTGCCCTTTTAGGCATATTGTTATATAGTATATAAAAATGAGCCCTTATGACATTCCACAGTATTGAATTGTTACTAGAATGTAAGTGCTTACATCCTTTCAAGACATTGATTATATGTAAAATTAACTGGTTAAGTATGTTTATTTTATATATGTCATCCTAAAATAAACCAAGATATTAGATACATTAGTGATTTAATTATTAAACAATTTTGAAAAATCAACCATTTTTTGGCTAATTTCTTATCTTTTTCCATTTCATCAACCAGAGCTGGACTGGCCATTATGGAGGAGGAGCTGCAGCATTCCCATTGTGTGAATTGTGTCAGTAGACGGTGCATGACCAGGCCAGAGCCAGGGATTTCCTGTGATTTGATTGGTTGTCCATTGGTTTGTGGTGCAGTTTTCCATTCTTGTAAAGCTGATGAACATCGACTTTTATGTCCATTTGAACGAGTGCCTTGCTTAAATAGTGACTTTGGATGTCCATTTACCATGGCCCGAAATAAAGTTGCTGAACATCTAGAAATGTGTCCTGCAAGTGTGGTGTGCTGTACTATGGAATGGAATCGATGGCCAGTTAGTTATGCAGACCGGAAATCATATGAAAATCTAAGCAGAGATGTCGATGAAGTGGCACAATTGGATATGGCCTTGGCTCTTCAAGACCAAAGGATGCTCTTAGAATCCCTCAAAGTAGCCACCATGATGTCAAAAGCAACTGATAAAGTATCCAAACCTAGAGAACAAATCTCAGTTAAATCAAGTGTCCCAGAAATACCACATGCTAATGGTTTGGTGTCTGTTGATGAAGAATCTTATGGTGCACTTTATCAAGCTACTGTAGAAACAACCAGAAGTTTGGCTGCTGCTTTGGATATCCTGAATACTGCTACAAGAGACATTGGCATGTTAAATACAAGTGTCCCAAATGACATGGATGAACAGCAAAATGCGAGAGAAAGCTTAGAGGATCAAAACTTGAAAGACCAAGATCATCTTTATGAGGAGGAAATAGGAGCAGTAGGTGGAATTGACTACAATGACACAAATCAGAATGCCCAGTCTGAACAAAATGGTTCAAGTGATTTATTATGTGACTTGAATACAAGTTCTTATGACACTTCTGCTCTTTGTAATGGCTTTCCTTTGGAAAATATATATACCCAGGTCATAGACCAGAATCAGAATTTACATGGTGATTCAAAACAAAGTAACTTAACAAATGGAGACTGTGTGGCATCATCAGATGGCACTTCAAAACCTTCCAGCTCACTTGCGGTGGCAGCACAACTTAGGGAAATAATACCATCCAGTGCTTTGCCTAATGGCACAGTTCAGCATATCCTCATGCCAGATGATGAGGGTGAAGGTGAATTGTGTTGGAAAAAAGTAGACTTAGGGGACGTGAAGAATGTGGATGTCTTATCTTTCAGTCATGCTCCTTCATTCAATTTTCTTTCTAATTCATGTTGGTCTAAACCAAAGGAAGATAAAGCAGTAGATACATCAGATTTGGAAGTTGCAGAAGATCCTATGGGCCTCCAAGGAATAGATCTGATCACAGCAGCATTGCTTTTTTGTCTAGGAGATTCTCCAGGAGGGAGGGGTATATCTGATAGCCGCATGGCTGATATTTATCACATTGACGTTGGGACTCAGACTTTTTCACTTCCATCTGCAATATTAGCTACAAGTACAATGGTTGGGGAGATAGCTTCAGCTTCAGCTTGTGATCATGCCAACCCACAGCTTTCAAATCCAAGTCCGTTTCAGACACTTGGGCTGGATTTAGTATTGGAATGTGTCGCTAGGTACCAACCCAAGCAGCGTTCAATGTTTACCTTTGTGTGTGGACAGTTATTTAGAAGGAAAGAATTTTCTTCCCACTTTAAGAATGTGCATGGTGACATTCATGCTGGACTCAATGGCTGGATGGAACAGAGGTGCCCTTTAGCTTACTATGGTTGTACCTATTCTCAGCGTAGATTTTGTCCATCAATACAAGGAGCAAAGATTATACATGACCGCCATTTGAGGTCATTTGGAGTTCAGCCATGTGTATCTACAGTATTAGTGGAGCCTGCTAGAAACTGTGTGTTGGGATTACATAATGACCATCTAAGTAGTCTTCCTTTTGAGGTCCTGCAGCATATTGCAGGCTTTCTCGATGGCTTCAGCTTATGCCAGCTCTCATGTGTATCCAAGTTAATGAGGGATGTGTGTGGCAGCCTGCTTCAGTCTCGTGGCATGGTCATACTGCAGTGGGGGAAAAGGAAGTATCCAGAAGGAAATTCATCATGGCAGATAAAAGAAAAGGTTAGTGTAATCTTTACAACCTCTTATTTGACATAAAGAGGACTTTAATAATACTGCTGAATTAATACAATTAATATCTTGTTGAGAAATTGACCATTCCCTAAAACTTACTAAATCAGTGTGATGACAGACTTTTTCTTAATGGTAATTAATAATGAACTAGGATAGTTAGAATTGTTTGCCATAATTATAGGTTTACTACTGATTTCCTAGAACTAGATTATAATCTAATATGGCAGAGACCACTTATGTTTCTCAATTTTTCTATAACAACTCTCTTTGTTTGGGTCCATGTTACCATCTTCTAATTTGGACTCCATCTGAAAAATGTGCACCATAAGATAATGGAGGAAGCAAGAAGAGGGTTTTTTTCCTGCTTGTAATTGTCTCTCCATTTTATGGCAATTTTGTTCCTATGATTTGGTTGTTTCAGGTATAACCTAAATAGCAAGAGATGAGAATAAGTTACAACTACTACTGTGGTCATATATTAAAGTGACCAGAGGAGTATATGATATGGGGAATAAGGAACATAAATGGATGAATGAGGAGATGCTTTAGGCCTCTGTGAGAACAGAGTAGGGCAGTAGGATTTGATATTTTGGGTGGGGACTCTGGGTTTAGTAGAGTCCAAAGGAGTGATGCATATTGTGTTGGAAACTTGAGCTGGAGATATAGGCAGACCTAAGCAAATCCAAGCTACACCATTTTCCTTCTGTGATACCCTACTTTTGCTCAGCTTCTATTTGGCACTACTCAGTAGGAACTGGAAGGCATTACAGATATCTTTGATTGAAGGTTTTTTTTTATTTTTGAACACTTATAATATGAAACTTTTACATTTTCTAAAGTGGAAACAATTGTGATAAACTTTACATTTAGTTGCACAGCATTCAAACTCTGGTTACTTTATTCGTAGCACCTTTAGGTTTTCTTTCATTCATTGCACTGATTTTTCAGAATACTACATCCACTTGGTTTCCCTGAGGCCTTGACCAATAAATGATCACACAAATTGTTTCATGATTTTTTTTTCCAAAAGGGAATTTCTGATGGCAGAAAGTTTCTACTGCTTGTGTTTGTGTGTATTTTTGTTTTCCATATGATTTTGTATCTTTTCGTCCCTTTGGGATGGGACAGTCTTAGTATGGCCTCTTTTTATCTTTGCCTACTAGTATTGACATATGGAGTGAAATTTTTGGGGGGATTCTATAATCATTCCTGCAGAAAATCTCACCTACTCTTCAAATTTAACTCACCATCATTTATATAGATTACTCACACATCTGTATCCTAGCCATTTGCTCCACTGAACTCCCAACCACTATATACAAGCATCTACTGGACATTTCCACTTGATTACCCTATAGCTTTCTCAAACTCAACATATCCAACCTACTCCAGTCCTCCCCCTCTTAGTCTGAGAAAGTGGCACCATCATCACCAAGTTTCCTAAACCAGGAATTTAGCAGTTATGTTGGCTGCTTTTTCTCCCCCCTTTATTTTTATTCAGATAATCATGAAGTCCTGAAACCTCTCAGGTTTGCTTTTCTGTTTCCACTGCCATTTCCCAAGTTCAGTCCCAACTGTAGTTGTCTCCTGGACTACAACAACAGCTTCCTTCTAACTGGGTTCCTACTTCCATTTGGGCCCTTCTCCAATATGTTCTCTACACAAGAGCTAATGTGATATATATTTTCTTAAATACAATTCTTACACTGTCACCACAGTGCTTAAAAACTTCCTTAATATTTGTTCATCACCCCTGGATAGAGCCCAGCTCCTTAATAAAACATTTGAGACTTTTCATAATCTCATCTTTATCTTTTCACTTTCCTCCTATCATTTTATACTGTACCCGCATTGATTTACTTACAGTTCCCTGATGTTTTTTCTTGCGTTAAGTCTTTAAAATATGCCATCCCTAATTCTCACACTTGAGCACCTGCAATATGCTACTCAGTGTGCATTAGTACTTTGCTTGTATTAACTTACATAATCCACTGTACCCATTTTACAGACAAAGAAACAGAGGTTAAGTAAGCTGGCCAACTAATTGACTTAGGAAGCCGGTTTCTCGATCTTGTGATCTTCATCTTTCTTGCTATGTCCCGCTTACTCTTCAGGTTTTACGTCTTGAAGATAGCTTCTTGGGACCCATAACCTGACAAGTTGTTGCACTGCTTTGTGTTCCTGTGGTGATAAACCTCTACTAAAGCACTCACTGAACTCTTTTGAAATTGATTGATGAATTGTCAGTTTCAGTCACTAGACTGTAAATTCCTTGAGAAGTGGGACTCTCAGGGAACCAAAATACTGCCTTGCATAGTACCTACTATGTAGTAGGCACTGAGTAAATACTTGATGCATACTTGAATGAAAGATGGATCCATTACTAAGAAACCTTGTCATCAGCAGGTGGGAGTCATACATTGCTTTTCCTGAGTTTGTTTCACCAGACTCTCAGTTGTATGGAAGTAGAGAGACTGCCTGTCTCCATTGAATCTTTCAGCTAATTCACCTGCCCAAGCTTAAAGAAAACTCCTAATTCCTTTTGTAGCTTTGTGAGCATGGGGAATGGTAAGGGAGGCTAGTGACATCTATACTATCACTAGGCCTTCACTGACTCCTGGGAAATCACTCCATAAAGGGTAATTGATCATAATCCTAAGGAGTACAGGGGGTACCGTTGTGCTGAACAATGGGGACTTTCTATTGCTAGTTGACAAATAATTGTTTTCCCACATCTAGCCACCCTGAGAAGACATTACCATGCTTTCCTGAGAAGCAATAAATGCTGAGGGTTTTTCTTAAATCTGCCACTTTCTAAAGCAGGGGTGTCCAATCTCTTGGCTTCCCTGGGCCACATTGGTAGAAAAAGAATTGTCTTGGGCCACACATAAAATACACTAACGATAACTGATGAGCTAAAAAAAAAACACATACACACACACACACACAAAATCTCATAACGTTTTAAGAAAGTTGACGAATTTGTGTTGGACTGCATTCAAAGCCGTCCTGGGCCACATGCTGCCTACAGGCCCCAGGTTAGACAAGCTTGTTCTAAAGCATCTGCAGTTCAACGTGTGTAAATTGTTCCCTAATTAGACATTTGCCTGTTGATAAACTTAGCAGGCATGGCTAGGCCTGTCCTACCCCATTCATGCTTGTTATCTAGGTCTGTCCTGCTCTGCATTCATGCTTGTTACTTATGTTCAGGTAGCTTTATGTTTCATTTGTAAAGATGAGGGGCTTGGGGCACAGTCTTTTGCTGGACTAATAATTTGACAGTGCTTCAGGGCCTAGAGCAGTTGGGTGGACAAAAGGGGAAGTAGCTAATATTTTTACCTACAGACATGAATAGGGATGGCAGGTGAGTATTTTGCCTAGAAACATGTTTTACAATGATATGGACTAAAATAGGATCCACTTTACAAATATTTTTTTATATAAAATTTCAGAGCCATTTTGAACAAATTGAAGTACTTGAATATCACTAAGTACCTTTAGTACTTGTGAACAGCAGAAAAATAAGCTTACCTTGGCACACAATATTCTAGGGTATTTTTTAGTACTGATATTATAAATAGGAATGGGAGAGAAAAACTTGGAGAAAAAAAATAACACTTGCATTGTCAGTATCTCCAGAGTGTGATTAGTTCTAGACAGCCGATCGGAGAGTATGAAAGAATAGTGTGTAGTATATAATATTTTAGGAAATGGCTCTGAATTTGTGCAGTTTTGAGTTTTTAAAAATCATTTAGTAAGCCAGATTGGGTGTGATTTTTAATACTGAGTTTTGTCTTTTATTGTTTTTAGGTTTATTGAAGTCATAATGTCATAGAAGTGATTTACCTTGTAAATATTTGACAGATATATTTGTGTCGAAAAGGATTTACCAATTTTTAATTTTATAGCTATTTGAAACTTTATATTGGATGCTTCTATAATAGCAGAAATGTATGCAGTAGGAGCAAAAAGTGTGTTTTGATTCTCTACAAATTGACTTGTTTAAATCTAAAGTAGAATTTTCTTGTAGGTATGGCGATTTAGTACTGCATTTTGTTCTGTTAATGAATGGAAATTTGCTGACATCCTAAGCATGGCAGACCACTTGAAGAAATGCAGTTACAATGTTGTCGAGAAACGAGAGGAAGCAATCCCTTTGCCATGTATGTGTGTGACACGAGAACTCACTAAAGAAGGACGTTCACTACGCTCAGTTTTAAAACCTGTACTTTAAAAGTTGTAATATTACTTGCACATATATGCAAGCACCTAGTATAATTTCTTTGTAATATGTGAAACTTTATTAATGTATTAAATATTACAACTAGCTAAATTTATTGTCACTGTGTATATAATGTTTTGAAGTGACATCTATTTTTATAACGTACTGTTTAGTTGGAAAAAGTTGCCTTAATGTTTGAAATGTGTGAAATTTTTGGAACTTGCTGGACAGGGTGATTTAATTTTTAGCTACATAATTTTAAGAATTAGTATTTTCAGTGGTGTGCATATTTTGGTTCTTAAATTTTTGCTTCTTAAACTAAAAAAATCCTGACCAATTTATTTGTTGTTTTCTGTGGGTTGCAACCCATGCAATCAAAAAGCAAAATTTTGATTCAGATTTTTTACAGCATAGGTTTTTCATATAAAAATATTCTGAATTTGTTAAGCACTGCCATAATATCATTATAATGTTTTTGTCTTTTAGTGCTTCCCTATACAATTGTTAATGCACAAATGATCTCTAATATATACTTACATACGTAAAATCATAAAGTTTGGTAATGCAGTTTATCATGTTTTAAAAATAATCCACAAAGATGTTTTTATCTCATATACTTACAACTCAACACACAGAGTGACTATGTGCAGCTTTCTTTTTTGTTAGATGCCACATCCGAAGACTCATCGCAATGTGTTATATGACAGGACAAAGCAAAAACAAACAAAAAGCAAGCCTGTGAATATAATTTAATTTGAAACTGCTCCTGGTATTATATATTTGCTAGTTATCTAATGTTTTAAAAGAAAATATACCTCATTTTAAGTTTGAATTGGGCGTATTGTGTAAATTTCAAATATTCAGAATGCAAAGGGCTTGACTATTAAATGTTTGCCTTTTGATGTTTATAAACATTACAACTATGTTGTTTTAAGACATTTAAAAACGTGAAATTTGTTATCTTTGTAAAATGACAATCATGTAGAAACCTGTCTTGGTTGACAATCTCTTTGAAACATTTCCAAGTTAATTTCCCATAGGCTTCACCACCAAGAAAGTAAGAATTGCATCTTTGCATAATGATCAAGGTATAATGAAAAAAATACCTATTCTTGAAGTAGTTTATTATAGTTTTCAAATTGATTTATACCATTATTAACCTGATGTGGTCTGCTTAAAAAATGAATATATCAGTATTTAGAAATAAATTGCAAAGGTGGGGATATATACTTAAATAATTTGTCTTAAGTAAATTAGCATTTGGTAGTCTGAAATGGTGACAGATTACTTGTTAAAATTGTGAAAACTCTGTTGTGTCCTCTCTTCCTACATTTGTCCCTGAGAGTACTCCACGATTACTAGGTTCTTGATTCCCTTATATGGCAATCAGGCAGAGGCGTTCCTTGGGCATTAGAGAGTTCTGAAGCTTAAGATTTGTTTTGGTTGGATCAAGTCCTTAGTACAGTTGAAAAACAGAGCATTAAAGACTAATCAATTGTTTTGCCTCACCAGTCATTTAAAATAGTAGAATACTTATTTCTCAGTGCTTAAAATTCCTTTTTCAACTGTGAGATTGAATAAACAGTCTCTATTTCTGTGGAAAAAACAGAAAAAAGATATTAGATACCATAAAATGTAACTCTGCCTTTTAAAGTTTTGCTGAAGAATGTGTCTGTGGTTAGGATAGCACAAGCATTAACTTTTGTTTTATAGTTATACTTTTTAAAATTCATTGTTTTTAAATTTAGACTTCTTATTTCCACACTGGATTATGAGATACTTAACAATTTTTCCACCTTATATTTCTTTTACACATTTTGCTGTTCTCTTTTTTGTTATTGTTATGCCACCATACCATTTTGTTAAAATGTTTTCTTTGTGAAACATTTGTTCAAGTTCTAATAAAATTAATGTTTTCCCTTAACATGGCTCAATAACTTAAAAACGTTCATTTAAATAAAATTTTAATACTTGTTTGACAAATTCCAACACAATCATATTGTTTCTGTAATGTGGATTTTCTGCATGTTATGATAGTTGTTGATTATCATCATTACTCACCCATGTTTTACTAGTGAACCTTAATTTTTTTAAAATTTGAGACACGCATTAGTTAGCTTTCTCTGATCCTTCAGTGTCTCGAAAGTAATACCACCTAGGTGCACTGAAAGGCGGAAGAGTTTCTAGCATGGTTATAGCTCTAAAAGTTGTCATGGAAACCATCTGTCTCTCCTCTTAAGTATGAAAAGGTTTTTATGTTGGCCTAATAGATTGTACTTTGAGAAGTCATCATTGATTCCTTAGTCTTTGCTAAATAGCAAGGTAAAAGGCAAGCATCGGGATGGAGGGAAGTATTTGAATTCACTTTTGTCCTCTGCCTCCTTCCTCAATACTGCCTGTTAGCTTAATCTTTCTCCCTCTCCCTTTCCCTTCTCCCTCTCTCACTCTTTCTTCTAGATTTTGAGACTCACAGATCTTAACAGCAGTGGTTCCTAAAGTGTGGTCCTTGGACCAGCAGGAACATCAACACCTAGGAATTTGTTAGAAATGCAGATTATTAGGCTTCTCTCCAGACTTAGTGAATCAGGAACTCTGGAGTGGGACCCAACAATCTGTTTTAACAAGATCTCCAGGTGATTCTAATGCACAGTAAAGTATTAGAACTTAGAGGGAAGCCTGGGTCATGCCAGCTACCCTCTGGTGCATTACTGGAGTGGATATATGTGTGTACCTGTGTGTGTTTGTATAAATATATGTGTAATCCAAAAGTCAGAGTAATGGTAATTTATTAATGGTTAAACTATATATGTTGTCTCAGTTTTACAGCCATATGACAAAATACACTGGGTACTGTAGTTGTTGGACTTGTATTCTTTAAATTAGTATTTACTAGTATTTAAAATTTTACTAAAATTTTACTAGTGTTTCTTCTGTTCAAGGTAAATTGCAGTGCAAATTTTAGTTCATTAGCAGTAACATTTAGCCTAGTCATCTCATTCTCTTGTTTAGTGGTTGTAGAGTCGTGAACATATTCAAATTGTAGGGTAATCGAAGAGTAGAAGTAGACAAATATTGGATTAAATCCTACAAAAAATATTTTTAGGGATCGTTTCAACCCTATCAATAAGATGTTATGAAAGATTGGATCTCTTGTTTACAAGTAGTATAGAATCTTTTTTGATCTTTGACTCTGTGCTGCCTATCTCATCAATGTTGTTGCTATTAATATCTGTCCTTTAACACTGGATGTTGGGATCTTAGTAATGTTGCTGATAATAGGATTTTCAGCAAAACTTCCATATCCCTTGAAGATATGGTAGTTTATATTAGTATATTGATAACAGTTTTACCTGTGGAGATTTGACTAGTTTTAGGTGTTTGGAAGCAAAACAGATTTCTTCATGTTTTGCATCCCAACCTGAAAAGACATGGGGTTTATTAATTTTAAAATTTCCTAAGGAAAAGTTATTCAAATATTTTAAAATGTGTTTGTTTCATGCATGACATGCCACATTGGTGATGTGATTGGAGCTTGCAGAGTTGGTTGTTTAGAAGTGCAGTAGAGAGAAAGCAATTGGCCCTCATTCTCTGGACAGACTTTTGATGGAAAGAATTTCTTTGATAGGTGTTTGACTGGTTATCTAAACGTTGCTGTTAAGTAGTCTTACTTAAGATGCTTATAAGGTCTAGGAAGCAGAGAATATTAGTTATACCTTTATCAACTCATCAGTGACTTGTTTGATGGTGTTTAAGATAATTTAATAATGGGGTTTGACAGGATTTATCTGATTTCCAAAAAAGCAAAGTTCGAATTCAGAAAAGATCAACTCTAATGAAGTCCTTTCTAAATAAGGGAAAAGGAAAGATGGCTTGCTTTTGAAGTCATCTTTTACATAATTATTTCCCTTTATTTAAAAGATTAAAGTGAGATCAAGAGATAAAACCTTTCAAATTTGAATTTTATGGATGAGAAAATAGGTACTCAAAATTTAGGCAGTGATTAGTGTACTGGGATATTTGAGAGAGAATTATGTCTTTACATAGATCACTTTTTCACTTTACGAATGCAGGAAGAAAAGAGATGTTTAGATGTAAGGAAATTTGGAAAATGTTGCCTAGGATATTTGATTCCTACTGCTTTGGAAAGCATTTTGGAGCAATACCAAAAGGAAACTAACTAACCAAGTGTGGTATGTTGCTCTGAAAATCTTTGCGAAATGAGGGCCTCTTGCTGAATTTTACAAGTAGGTTATTGCATCTATGATTAAACTTTTTTAAATAAATTGCTTATACATGTTTATTTGACATATATAATCTTCATAATTGGCCAGTACACCTTGAGATGTATTAATGGCGATACATCTTGAGGTGCTTTGTTACCTTAGCACATTTCAAAACTGGCATTTTGTATTCAGATTGTTTTATATTTCAATGTATTATGTGGAGAGTGACTTTTCATTAATAAACTACAAAGAAACGGGTTATAAGGAATATTCATGAACATGCTCTATAAAATATAATAAAAATGCATTGATGCAAAGTCCTTTTTTAAAAATAATTTTCAATCTTTTTGATAAGCTGGACGGAAGTGTCTGTCTTTTACTATGAAGAAGACATTTTTGAAGTGAACTGACAACATAAGGCAAATACTGGGTAAAAATTTAAGCATCTCCAAAATCATTTTATTAACCCATTTGCATGCAAATACTAGGGAATGGTTCTTCAATATGTAGCTAGTTCTTGTGGTGGTTAATAGTTCTTCGTGTATTTGAAAGTAACAAAACTGCATTTGTGTTGAACTCTTAAGACCAATTAATCAGGTCAAATTGCTCTTAAGACCAATAAATTAGGTCAATTGCTCCTAACAAAGGCAAATTCATCAGATTTAATTTCTGCCCTTTTCTAATATAAATTTTTAGAAATTTTCTCAGATGTGAGGCAAATAGGTTGATATATTTGTTTATTCTTTGACAGAGAAACTGACTAGAGTTAGACAGCTTTTTAATACCCCTTCCAGTCAAAAAGTAACATTGTTATATTAGTATTTAGTAGTTTTAAAGTCTGATGACATAAGAACAGTAACAATTTGTTAATATTCAAAAGATTGAAATTGAAAAAAAGGGGTCCTGCACTCTGCTGTCCTAGGATATTTTTTTCTGTTGAAATCTTCTTTTCCATATTGTCATTATTGCTTCTTTATCCCATGACATTAGTTTTCTGGTGAGGTGACCCTGAATTTAGTCATTTTCGTCAGTAGTTTTAGATTTAAGTAACTTATCATGCTTGTTTTAAAGTCTCTCTCAGCTCACCCATGAAGAAACAAATTTTTTTCATTTTTTTCTTCAAAAATCAGCAAGTATTGCTGAATCTAACAAGTATCAACATTCAGGTTTAACCGTGTTATTTGATTGAAAGAAATCAAACCATGGAAATAATGGGCACTGTATCTGCTCAAGAGTAAAATTACCCAATGAATGATTATGTCAACTGGATGTCTTTTATATCAATTGATGACTTTTTGAAAAATCTGTATTTTAAATAAAATATGGAGAGAACAGTATTGGTCCCTACAACATTCCAATAGCTTTGTCATGACAGCCATGACATATGAAATAACTTATTCTGAATGGCTAATAGTTCAGTGGAGATGAATTCTAAAGATTTTTATTTGCACTTAAAATGTTAAAGTAGTATTGTTCATTTGATCAATGTTTGAATACTACTCAGTATTGAAAACTTTAACTGCATTCTGAAAGGTCATTGCACCGATTGACTTACCTAAGATGTCATTTAGCTTCCTTTTCTCATGATTTACATAAATGTTGTTACCTTAAATGCAGAAAGATGTGATATTCTTTGGAGGATAAAAAACCTACGTGAATGAAGCTAGACACAAAAGGCTACATATTATATGATTTCATTTATATGAAATATTCAGAATAGGTAAATTCATAGAGATAAATCAGATTCATGGTTGCTGGGGGAATGGGAGTGACTGCTTCATGGGTATGGGGTTTTCTTTTGGATTGATGAAAATATTGTAGAACAAGATAGTGGGGATAGTTGCACAATATTGTGAATGTGCCAAAATGCCAGTGAATTGTATACTTTAAAATGGTGTATTTGATGTGTATTTTATTACAATTAAAAAGAAAAGAATTTGATATTTGCAATCATTACCAAAGCCAAAAACTAGTGTTCTCAACGTTTGTGAAATGCCCAAACCGTGGTTTAGAATTAATTTATAGCATTAGTAACATGACAAATCTATGCAGCTTAAAGTTCTAGTAAAATTTGTGAATCCCATCGTAGAAGTACTCCTGACAGCAGCAGAAATAAAGCTGTAATTCATCAAAATTTCCTTATATTTAAAACTTCTGTGACTGAGTGATTGACTTCTGTGTCAATGTTTATTTTTTATCTTTTGAAATTTATTATGATTCCTTGTGGCACATCCCAATCACGCTTTTTAAAGATGTGTTTTTAAAATCATGCTTTGAAAAAAATTTGTATAATTTTCAAGGTGATTTTTTTTATAGTTTTATACTTTGTTTCTTTTAAAGAACAAATGCAACTTGTATTAGAGTAAGACTAAATAAATTGTACTGATGTGTACATTTTTATGCTTTTGTATTGTCTTGTGGGGAAAAAACTATTTGAATCTTAAGATTGGTAGGAACTCTAATGATCATTTAGCTTCTCATTTTATATTTGGAGAAATGGAAGCTGACGTTATCAGTGTGTCATTCATTCAACAAGCATTTACTGAATACTCATGCCAGGTAATGTGTAGGCTTGATTCTGGAAGGTTATTTCATGCTTGAAAGTTTCACAGGTAATTTCTTTTTTTTCTTTTTTCTTTCATCATCTAGTAACTATGCCAGACACATGGACAAACGGATAAGTTTCAGAGGAGGGGGACCCTTTAGGCATAGAATCACTTTAAGTGGTTCTTCTCATAATTCTTCTCCAAACATCTTAAAGAGATGTTCTTCAGCACAGTAAAGCACACATGATCATAAGTAGTCTGCTACTCAAGGAATGTGTCACTACTTCCATGACTTTGGGAAGGGAGTATTTTTGAATCACCTTAAACCAATTATTTTCCATTGTTCTAAGGAGCCAGCTTCATACCGTTGGTTCAAATCAATCTTTTAAAAAAAGTTAAATTGCTTTGCAGATAACAGTGCCTCTCATATAGTTGGGGGTATATATGTGAATTAAAGGGTTTGTATGCTTCAAGTTGAACAACAATAAGTATAATTAAATGAACTTAACAGAATGAGGTTGATAAGGTAATAAACATAGACAAGTAGCAGTACAGTAGCTTTACTGACACATTGCAAGAGTCCAAAATCAAAGAAAATGAGAAGGTAATAGTTGTGATAATTCATACACTAACACATTTGTTATGATTTTTTACCGTATTCATTTCTTCTTAATATTTTGATACTTCTACAACAGTTAGGACTTCTCACCAAATAGGTTATTTGACCTGAATTTCCTTAATCATCCACCTTCTCTTATTCCATCACTTTGCACTCTACATTTCTGCTGCATTGTATTACTCACTATTTCCCAAACACTTCATATCCTTCAATGTCTGTGAGCCTTTACATATGCTATTTCTTTTGCCTAGAATGTTCTCCCCTAACTTCCTTGTTCATTGGTGAAGATCCAATTCTGATCTCATCTGCTTTTTACCTAGACCATCTCCAACAGATAATCATCTTTTATCTATGTTTCCAGTTTGGATTTCATTTGTTTTAAAGTCATATCATTTTACAGTATAATCACACTGCACTGCCATTATCTATTTGCTGGTATCTATATACTATAATTATGGAGTCATCTAGGTAGAAACCATATCTTATGTGGCTTTGCATCTCTATTCCTAGCTGAGGGCCTTACAAACAGAAGGTGATATGGTTTGGCTGTGTTCCCACCAAATCTCGTCTTGAATTTTAATTCTACTGTTCCTACGTGTGAGACGGACCTGCTGGGAGGTAATTGAATCATGGGGGCAGGTCTTTCCCATGCTATTCTCATGATAGTGAATAAGTCTCATGAGATCTGATGGTTTTAAAAACGGGTTTCCCAGCATGGGCTCCTCTCTTTGCCTGCTGCCATCCATGTGAGATGTGACTCGCTTCTCCTTGCTTTCCACCATGATTGTGAGGCTTCCCCAGCAACATGGAACTGTAACTCCATCAAACCTATTTTTCTTCCCAGTCTCAGATATATCTTTATCAGTAGCAAGAAAATGGACTAATACAGTAAATTGGTACCAGTAGAGTGAGATGCTGCTGAAAAGATACCCAAAAATGTGTAAGCAACTTTGGAACTGGGTAGCAGGCAGAAGTTGGAAAAGTTTGGAGGGCTCAGAAAAAGACAGGAAAATGTGGGAAAGTTTGGAACTTCCTAGAAACTTGAAGAATGGCTTTGACCAAAATGCTGATAATGATATGGACAATGAAATCCAGGCTGAGGTGGTCTCAGATGGAGATGAGGAACTTGTTGGGAATTGGAGCTAAAGTGACTCTTGTTATGTTTTAGCAAAAAGACTGGCGGCATTTTGCCCCTGCCCTAAAGATCTGTGGAACTTTGAACTTGAGAGAGATGATTTAGGGTATCTGGTGGAAGAAGTTTCTAAGCAGCAAAGCATTCAAGAGGTGACTTGGGTGCTGTTAAAGGCATTCAGTTTTATAAGGGAAGCAGAGCATAAAAGTTTGGAAAATTTGCAACCTGATAATGTGACAGAAAAGAAAATCCTATTTTCTGAGGAGAAATTTAAGCTGGCTGCAAAAATTTGGATAAGTAATGAGGAGCTGAATATTAATCCCCAAGACAATGGGGAAAATGTCTGCAGGGCATGTCAGAGGTCTTCACAGCAGCTCCTCCCATCACAGGCCTGGAGGCCTAGAAGGAAAAAATGGTTTCATGGTCTGGGCCCAAGGCCCCCTTGCTCTGTGCAGCCTAAGGACTTGGTGCCTTGCGTCCCAGCCACTCCAGCCATGGCTAAAAGGGGCCAGGGTACAGTTTGAGCCATTGCTTCAGAGAGTGCAAGCCCCAAAGCTTGGCAGCTTCCATGTGGTGCTGAGCCTGCAGGTGCACAGAAGTCGAGAATTGAGGTTTGGAACCTCTGCCTAGATTTCAGAGGATGTACGGAAATGCCTGGATATGCCCAGGCAGAAGAAGTTTGCTGCAGGGCCAGAGGCCTCATGGAGAACCTCTGCCAGGGCAGTGCAGAAGGGAAATGTGGGGTCAGAGCCCCCACACAGAGTCCCTACCGAAGCACTGCCTAGTGGAGCTGTGAGAAGAGGGTCACCGTCCTCCAGACCCCAGAATGGTGGATCCACTGACAGCTTGCACTGTGCACCTGGAAAAGCCGTAGACAATGCCAGCCCATGAAAGCAGCCAGGAGAGGGGCTATTCCCTGCAAAGCCACATGGGTGGAGCTGCCCAAGACCATGGGAACCCACTTGCATTGGCATGACCTGGATGTGAGACATGGAGTCAAAGGAGATCATTTTGGAACTTTAAGACTTGACTGCCCCAGTGATTTTGGACTTGCATGGGCCTTTAGCCTTTTGTTTTGGTCAGTTTCTCCCATTTGCAATGAGTGTATTTATCCAATGTCTGTGCCCCCATTTCATCTAGAAAGTAATTAACTTGCTTTTGATTTTACTGGTTCATAGGTGGAAGGGACTTGCCTTATCTCAGATGAGGCTTTGGACTTTGGCCTTTTGAGTTAATGCTGAAATGAGCTAAGACTTTGTGGGATGGTTGGGAAGGCATGATTGGTTTTGAAATATGAGGACATGAGATTTGGGAGGGACCAGGAGTGGAATGATATGGATTGGCTGTGTCCTCACTCAAATCTCATCTTTAATTGTAACTCCCACAATTCCCACATGTTGTGGGAGGGACCCAGTGGGAGGTAAATGAATCATGAGGGTGGGTCTTTCCCATGCTATTCTCATGATAGTGAATATGTCTCATGAGATCTGGTGCTTTTAAAAATGGGAGTTTCCCCTCACAAGTTCTCTCTCTTTTCCTGTTGCCATCCATGTAAGATATGACTTGTCCTCCTTGCCTTCTGTCATGATTGTGAGGTTTCCCCAGCCACGTGGAACTGTAAGTCCATTAAACCTATTTTTCTTCCCAGTCTCGGGTATGTCTTTATTGGCAGCATGAAAACACACTAATACAGAAGGCATTCAGTAGAGGTTTGTTAATCTAATAATGAAAAATGATTGAATAGTGTCGTGTCAGTTAGCTTTTGCTGCATAACATGAAATCCTAAAAGTTTGTTGTTTAAGCAACAATATAATTAGCTCATGATTGGTTGGCTCAGCATTTCTGGTTGGCCTGACTTGGCTGTTGTCTTCCTAATTGGCTCACGTCCATGGTCAGCTGATGGGTCGGCTGGAGGTTAGATGATCTAAGATCACCTTACACATCTGGCAGTTGGCAGGCTGTTGGCCAGGGTTATGGGGATGATTACACCATGTGTCTCTCATCATCCATCAGGCTAGCCCAGGCTTATTTACAGGGCAGTAACAAGAATAGCAGGAGTGTAAGCCCCTACGTTCAACCCCTTTCCAAGCCACTGCTCATCACATTTATTAATGTCCCATTTTCCAAAGCAGTCACATGGCCAAACCCAGATTCATGGGGTGGAGAAATAGGCTCTATACCCTTTGATGGAAGGAGCAGCAAAGTCACAGTGCAAATGAGTATGTGTATAGGAATAAGAAGAATCACACCTATTTAAGTGTACCATAAACGTTGAGGAAATTTTCACTTAATCTACCTGAATATTAAAAACTGGAGCCAATTCAAAATCAGAACTATCTTTTGCCTCTTTTTTTCAAACTGTAAAGCTACTGTTTTAGTCAGGGTTATCCAGAACGACAGAACTGATAGGAGATATCTATCTATCTATCTATCTATCTATCTAACTAGAGAAATTGACTCACTCAATTGTGGAAGTTGAGAAGTCCCATGATGGGCCATCTGCAAGCTGGAGAGCCAGGAGATCCAGCAGCCTGGAGGACCAGGATATCCAGTAGCCTGGACCATATTTGAAGACTTCACAACCAAAGAATGGAAGATGATGGTGTAACTCTTAGTATGAGGTCTAAGGCCTGAGAGCCTAGGGGGCTGCCAGTGTGAGTGCAGGAGTCCCAAAGCCAGAGAACCTGGAGATCTGATATCCAAGGGAAGAAGATAAAGGGTGCCCAAGCACCAGAAGACAGACAGCAAGAATTCACCCTTCCTCCATGTTTTTGTTTTATCCAAGACCCCAGCTGATCAGATGGTGCGTACCCACATTGATGGCAGATCATCCCCACTCAGTTCAATGACTAAAATGCCTATCTCCACTGGAAACACCCTCATGGACATACGTAGGGCAGTCCAGTCATTCTAATTGAATGCTAAAACACCTGGGTTTGTTTTCCTTTCAGCAGAAGGGGGATGGGCTTAGTGCCTACTGAAGCACTGAAGATATGTAATGCTATACCACCTATCTGGATATCTCTTAATCCAGTCAAGTTGACACCCAAAATCAACCATCACAAGTTCATCCCTTTTCAACTTAGCACCCATACACATCTCTTTATCATACTTAATCTCTGAATAACAATACAGCTATCTTGTGCAAAATCAAAAACTCACGAATCCTTTCCCCAGAAGAGGAGGTAAAGTTCTTGAATGATGTTTACTCCTTTTCTAATATCCCATAACTAAAATTCTGTGATGTAAAATTAACAGTACTTATACAAGCTCAATACATATTATGTTACATGACAAAGGATAAGAAAGCAATGAAAACAAAGATATTTGCTTCATATATGTGTATATATACAAAAACCTATTCTTAACAAAATAGAGATTGTACAGCCCTTGTTTCTGTAACCGGCCACATGGTTGTAGCTGGTATTTATAACTACCTTGTTCTATTACCCGTTGTGTATTCCCTTTGCCTGCAGTAAGCACCTTAGCTGGTTATTGTTCTTTGCCTGATGGAGTAACCCAAACGTCTATTCCTGTAGGATCTCAGCAATTTGCAGCCCTGCCTGGATTGGGTAATTATAAATTCCCACTGACCTTAATCACAGGGTATGGTAGTAATAAGAGCCCCCCTAGGGATATCTTGTATTCCAGACATACTCTTCCTTACCTCCATTGTAGAATAGCAGTCCAATTTCTCCTTGATAGTCCATATCAGTCACCCCAGCCAACACTGTTACTCCTCTCTTAGCCTGCTGACTCAGAGGCATGAAGAGCCCACAGTGGCCAGATAGCAGTCAACTTCTAGCTCAATGGAATTGTTATGTCTCCTGGTAGAAACATTTATCCCTCTGGAACTAAAACACCCATGCCAGTGGAGCATAAAGTTGTGGGAATAAGAAGCAAAAATTTTGCTAGTGTGTAACTAGGGGTAATGGTGGGTAGTGCCACACCCATTTGCACCCCTTGATTCCTGGATCCATGAATCCTGGCTATGGAAGAAAGAGTACCATATTCTGGGTGTTGATTTGGAGCAATTGTGGTCTGCTGGAGAACATTGCTCCAGTCTTGCAAAGTGTTATCATCTAGCTGGCACTGTAAAAGGCCATTTCACCATTTTATCAAGACAGTTGCTTCAAGATGATGGAGAACACGATAAGCTGAGTTAATTCAATGAGCATGAGCCCATTGCTGCACTTCTTTCACTATGACATGAGTTTCTTGGTCAGAAGCAATGCTGTATGAGATACTATGACCATGGATAAGAGTGGAAGTGGCACCACTCACCATCACCCTTAGTGATCCACTAGCAAAATTTTTGCTTCCTGTTCCTGTGACATTACATTCTGCTGGCCTAGAGATCTTAGTTTCAAAGGGGAGACGCTGCCACCAGGAGACACAACAATTATTCCATTAAACTGGAAATTAAGATTGCCACCTGGACACTTTGGGTTCCTCCTACCTTTAAGTCAACAGGCTAAGAAGGGAGTTACAGTGTTGGCTGGGGTGATTGGCCCAGACTATCAAGATAAAATCAGTCTACTACTCCACAACAGAGGTAAGGAAGAGTATGCATGGAATACAGGAGATCCATTAGGGCGTCTCTTAGTATTACCATGCCCTGTGATTAAGGTCAATGGGAAACTCAGTAGCCCAATTAAGGCAGGACTACAAGTGGCCCAGAACCCTCAGGAATGAAGGTTTGGGTCACCCCACCAGGAAAAAAAACCATGATCTGCTGAGGTGCTTACTGAAGGCAAAGGGAATACAGAATGGGTAGTAGAGAAAGGTAGTCATCAGTACCAGCTATGACCACATGACCAACTGCAGAAACGAGGACTGTAACTACCATGAGGATTTCCTCCCTTCTTTTGTTAAAAACGTATTTGTGCCTGTATTTACTTGTACTAAGAAAATATCTTGTTTTATTTCCTTTTCCTTTATCATATGACATAAGATTTATTGATTTCATATCAGCATTTAAGTACTGTTAACTTTATGTAATAGTATTTGGGTTGGGGATTGGTACATTTCCGGTTGTACAAAGGATAGTTGTATTATGTTAGGTGTAATTATGACCTTATTATTGTCTTTATTTGAAAATTATGTATGATCTCAGGAGATGTGTATGGGTTCAAGTTGACAAGGGGTGGACTTGTGATGGTTAATACTAAGTGTCAACTTGATTGCATTGAAGGATTCAAAGTATTAATCCTGGGTGTGTCTGTGAGGGTGTTGCCAAAAGAGATTTGAGTCAGTGGGCTGGGGAAGGCAAATCTACTCTTAATCTAGTGGGCACAATCTAATCAGCTGCCAGCAAATATAAAGCAGGCAGAATAACATGAAAAGAGTGAGACTGGCCTAGCCTCCCAGCCTATATCTTTCTCCCATACTGGATGCTTCCTGCCCTCAAACATTGGACTCCAAGTTCTTCAGTTGTGAGACTCAGACTGGCTCTCCTTGCTTCTCAAGCTTGCAGACAGCCTATTGTGGGATATTGTGATCGTGTAAGTTAATAATAAACTCCTCTTAGTGTGTGTGTGTGTGTGTGTGTGTGTGTGTACATACATATGTAAAGTAATACAAATAAATATAATAGGATATATATATATATATAAGCATTCTGTAAGTCCACAGATGATACTTTTAACAGAATATTGCATGAAGAGAAGACAAATACATACCTTGAGTAAGTGTCTATTAGGTCTAATGTAATCAACCTGCCATGCCACCATATGCTTGGCTAATCATATCAGTGGCTTAGTGTTGGCCTCTGGGGCTGGCAGATTGGGCACCAGCAGTAGCCATGGCCAGGTTGGCCTTTGTGAGTGGAAGTCTGTGTTGCTGATCCTACGCTAACTTCCATTCCTGCCACCATGACCACTTTGTTCATGAATCTGTTGCACAATTACAGGAATGGCTGGGGAAAGAGACTTACTGTATCTACAGACTGGGTCATCCTACCTACTTGTTTTTTACAATTCTCCTCTACTGAGGCCATCCTTTGGTGAGTATTCACATGGAACACAAATGTCTTTATGTCCTTTGCCCATTTAAAAAGGTGTATCCACATACCTCTTCATCATATTTCTTTTGTCACCAGTTTTTCACCATGTTTCTTCCAAGCCCTTGACCATCCAGCCAAGCTATTGACTACAGCCCATGAATTGGTATATAATCACACATCTGGCCCTTTCTCCTTCCACACAAAGCACACGACCAGGGGCACTGCCCAAAGTTTACCCCACTAAAAAGATATTCCTTCACCTTTGGACTTTCAGAGATGTCTTAGAAAGGGGCTGTAGAGCTGCAGCTAGCTGTCTACTGTCAGTAGTACCCACATATTGTTCAGAACTATCTATTAACCAGGCCTGAGTCTTCTCTTCCCATCAGTTGATCATAGCGAACTTCCCATGAGGTTACAGCTACAGGCTGAGAAGAGGAGCCATTGTAGCAACAGCAGAAACCATGGACATTTGTGCCACTTCTTCATGGACCTTACTTGTGCCTTCAGGACCTGCCTGGGTTTGATCATGTATATACCACTTACATTGATGATGAAGTGCTGCTGTGCATGCCTAACTTTATGGCTTGGTGGATCAGAGAATATCCAGTTCATAATAGGGATCTTGGGTCACATGGTAACTTGGTGGCCTGTGGTCAAGCTTTCAGTTTCTACTAAGGCTCAGTAGCAGGCCAAGAGCTGTCTCTCAAAAAGAGAGTAGTTATTTGTGGATGACAGCAGGGCAGTGCTCCAAAATCCTAAAGGCCTTTGTTGCAATTCACCTATGGAGGCCTGCCAAAGGCTGCAAACATTATCCCTATCTGCCACTGACACCTCAAGTACGCTTGGAGCTGCTAGGTCATATGGCCCAAGTGGCAGAGCAGCTTGCACAGCAGCCTAGACGTGTTGCGGAGCCTTCTCCTGCTTTAGACCCTACTCAAAACTAGCAGTTTTTGAGTTTTTTGGTAAATGAGCTAGAATTTACCAAATGGAATTTCACCCCTGTGGTTTGAATGTCTCCCCTCTAAAATTCAGGTCTTGCCAATTAGATAGTATTAACCCTTTTCCTGTTTAGAATTTTTAAAATGCAGCTCATGGCCAGCACTCATTTAATTTTACTTAAACATGCTCTTTGAGGCTGCAGCAAATCGGACTTGATTTTCCAATGTGAAAATAAAATATAAAAACTGTTCTTGGCTGGCATTATTTCTAAACAGAACTAATATCAGAATTGATTAGATCATCAGAATCGTCTATTTCAGAAAAATCAGATTCATCAAATGAATCCTTGGCCAACAACTGTTCAGAATGATGTTAACATCACATGTAGAAATGCTACATTTTCTAGGATTTGACATTTTCAGTGAATGCAAATAACTGTATTTTGTAAATGAAAATACCACTACTAAATGTAGAATGCTATAAATAGAATGATGTCTTTTGTTTCCAAAGTCGATATGCTAGAGCAATGCGAAAATAATAATAAGAGTGAGATATTTCATAGCAAAGTTATCTCAGGGTAATTGCTACAGCTGCAAGCACCACTGGTGAGTATTCTCAGCAAACAGGAAAAGGGTTAAGAGGCAGGGCCTTTAAGAGGTGATTTAAGCCATGAGGGCTGCTTCCTCATAAATGGGATTAAGACCTTTTTTAAAAAAAAAAAAAAGCTTTGTCTAGCATTTGACTCACTTAACTCCATCATGTAAAGACACAGCATATCTCCTTTCTGAAGGATACACCCCTCACCAGACAACCAAATCTGCCTATTTAACCTTGATCTTGGACTTCCTAGCCTCCAGCACTGTGAGAAAATAAATTTATTTTTTGTAAAAATTACCTAGTCTGTGGTATTTTGTTTTAGCAGCACAAAATGGGCTAAGACAGAAATCGGTACTGATAAATGGGGGTGTTCCTATAACAAATACCTGAAAATGTAGAAGTGACTTTGAAATTAGGTAATAGGCAGAGGCTGATACAGTTGGTAGGGGCAGGCTAGAAAAAGCCTATATTGCCATGAGTGGGGCGAAAGGGTGATTCTGGTAAAGGGTTAAAAGAAAAGGAGAGCTGCAGAGAGGACCTTATACTTCTTATAGATTACTTAAGTGGCTGTGAACAGAATGTTGGTAGAAATACAGTGAAGACTACTCTGCCATTTCAGATGCAGATGAAGAACAAGGTATTGGAAACAGGAGGAAAGGCCATCCTTGTAACAAAGTGGCAGAGAACTTGGCTGAGTTGTGTCTGTATCTTACGATTCTGTGGAAGTTAGAACTTAAGAGTGATAAACTAGAATATTTGATGGAAAAAATTGCTAAGCAGAAAAGTGTTCAGGGTACTGCATGGCTTCTCTTAACTGCTTTAGTAAAGTGCAAGGAGACAGAAACAATTTGAAGATGGAAATATATAAATATAATCCAAAAACAAAACAAAATGTAAAGATTTAGAAACTTTTAGGCTGCCCATGCAAAGAATACAAAAATCAAGTTTAGGAGAGAAAACAATGGGTGTGTCCAAGAAACCATTGGTAAGATTCGTGTGGATAGAGGGAAGCCAGGAGGTATTCATCAAAACAACGGTAGAATGACTCTGAAGCCATTTCAGAGATCTAGGCTGCCACATCCATTATAGGTCCAGAGCACCAAAGTCTTGAGGTCATAATGGTTTTGAAAGAGAGGCCCAGGGCTCTTGTGGGATGTTGGGGAAAAGTCTTCATCTCTCCTTCATGTTTGAAGTTTGGCTTTGCTAAGTACAGTATTCTTGGCTGAGAGATTTTTTTTTTTTTTTAATATGTCAATTTTACTCTCTCCTGGCCTTCAGGGTTTCTGCTGAGAAATCCACTGAAAGCTGCACTAGGGCTCCATTGAATGTGATTTTTTGTTTTCCTTTTGCTGCTTTGAGTATCCTTTCTTGGTCTTTGATTTTTGATAATTTGATTATGATGTACTTTGGGAAATATCTCTTTGGGTTAAATTTTATTGGTGATCTCTGAGTTTCCTGTACCTGGATGCTACCATCTTTTTTCAGATTTGGGAAGTTCTTAGCCATTGTTTCCTTAAGTATACTTTCTAGGCCTTTTTCTCTCTCGTCCCTTTTAGGAACTCACAGTATGCAGAGTTCCTAAAATTCACTTGACATTGTCCCATAATTCTCATAGGCCTCCTTCACTCTTTTAAAATTACTTTTACTTTTTTCTCATCTGATTGGGTAATTTCATATGTTATGTCTTTGAACTCACTGAATTCTTCCTGTTTTATCAACTCTGCAGCTGAAACTTTCCAATGAGTTTTTAAAATTTCAGTTATTGTATTATTTATTTCTACTTGGTTTTCAAAAATTGTTTCTATTTCTTTATCAAATTTCTAATTTTGTCTCTGGATTGTTTTCCAAATTCCATTCAGTTTCTATCTGTATCTTTTTGTGATTCCCTGAACATTTAAAAGATTATTCTGAATTTTTTATCAGACATCTTCTAGATATTTTGTTTTTGGGAGTTCATTACTGGTACATTGCTGGTTTCTTTTGGTGGTTTCAGATTTCCATGAGTTTTTACAATCCTTGTTTCTTTATGTTGATGCTTGCACATTTGATGGGGTAGCCAACTCTTCCACTTTTTGTAGGTGTTCTTTGGTGGTATTATACATTTGCTACTTAATATTAGAATGTAATCACTGGCCTACTATTGCTTTCTGACCTGGAGAAGACATATAGTGAGCACTGCAACTTAAACTCTGCACTGAAATTTAAGCACTGCCCTACCATTGTTTCCCAGTTTGGGGAAGACTTAAGGAAGCATTAGACCTATTCACTGACCTTTTAGTTGTTTTAGCTCATCAGAAGGTTTCATGCAAACACCTGGACATTGTGGGAAATCCAGCCAGGGATTTGGGCCTTGTTGAGGATTGCACCCCCGCCACACTATGGTGCCAATCAGTCTCCTCAGTGTGGCATCGCCACTGACCAGAGCACATAGCAGCCACCAAGATCCACACACTAGTTGCTGTAATCAGTACCCTTGCTTTTTGTCCTCAATCCACTCCAGATGGTTCAGCCCAATTGGCACTACCAGTGGTTCCCATGGGACAGGATCAGAGTGGGCTTCCCATGGAGATTCTCAGACTCATGGGGAAATCAAATGCCAACCTCCAGTTCTCTCCTCCAACTTCCAGTAAAATGGATCTGTAAAAATTCTCTGTGAGTGGCATTATGGCAGCTTAAAAGGAGATGGCGGAGCAGTCTGAAATAATTGTTCCTCTTACTGGTTTGTTTTTTCTTGATTCTGTGGGCCCAGGGAGTTTCTCTATTTCTCTCCTAAGTTCTGCAAATTCAGGGTGGTATTCTGGTGTTTGAATAATTTCTAATTGTATTTGTGTGTGTTGGGGTGGGGGAAGTGATGCTGGGGGATCTTCTATTTTGCCCTCCTGCTGACATAACTCCCCTATAATCTAGGTAATTATTTTGAAACCTTAATAGCCATCTGTTACTTAGATGTTTAAATATTCAATTACTAGGGCAATGGCTGAGTAGCTTTGTGGGACCAACTGTCTGACAGATAGCAACTATAAAATTAGTGCCAAACATTTAAAGAAAACTGTTTGAAGATACTACAGAGGGTCTTAAACCAGCCATCAAGTGGAGAGAGGTCTACCCTTTAAAAATGTACTGCAAGTGAAATTTGCATGAATCACAGAAAGCCATAGCCTTACTGGCTTAAGTTGTAAAAAGATAGAGTCGAGTCTAGAAGGGGCCAGAAAGTTAAGGAGGAAATCTTGTAAGAGAAGGGACTAGGAAGAATGTAAGCATCAAAATCTATGTATAAAATTTGCCTAAATATTTGACTACCAAACTATGCATGTGCAGGTGACAGCCCATTGAGCCAAGCAAAAACAAACAGCAGCTAGAAGCAGAAAAAAATGAGTAGAGATTTTAGCTACATTCCACAGAAGAAAAAATGGACATTGGAGTTTGATTCAGTGAAGTAAATTGCCCACTAGAACAAAACTCACTTTTCAAAGAAACAAAATGGAATCCAGAGTCATCTTTACAGTTCATAATTCATAATATCTAGTATCCTATAAAATCCACCAGATTTGTGAATAAACAGGAAAAAGTGACCCATGCTCATGAATAAGAGTAGTTAATAGGTATAACCCCAAGGTAATTCAGATGTTATAAATAGCAGACAAGGACTTTGCAACAGCTTAACATAAACATATATTCACATAGATTTTCCATTTGTATGTATCTGTATGTGAGTATATGAAATTACCATAACTACAATGAAAAATCACTGAATAGTATTAATATTATGGTATGATGTTGTATGAATGCTCTTGAGATGATCTCCAATGATTCCTTTTTCGTAGTATTCATGCTTTTATGTAATCCCCTTCCCTTGAGTGTAGACTGGATCAAGTGACTTGCTTCTCACCAATGGAAGATGACTAGTGATTGTATGTCATTTGATGATTGGGTTCCAAAACATCGTGGCTTCCATCTTGCTATTAGAATCTCTTTCTTGCTTGCCAGTGAGGAACTGGATCTTGCCAAAAACTGTGAAGTGAGCTTAGAAGTCAATGCTTTCCCAGCTGAGTCTTCAGTTGAGATCATAGACTTTGGGTTGACTTCTTGATTTCAGCCGTGTGAGAGAACATCAAGCAGAGGACCCAGATAAACTCTGTCTGAATTCATGACCCACAGAAACTGTGAGATAATAAATGTACATTGCTTTAAGCTGCAAATTTTTAGGGTAATTTGTTTCACAATAATAAATACTAGTGGGAATAATAACCAACTAAAGATGGTAGAAGAAGAAGTCAATAAACTTTAAGAAAGATTATTTATATTATCCCTGTATGAAGAACAGAGAGAAAAAAAGATTGAAGAAAATTAAACAGAGCTTCAGAGATATGTGGAATAATATCAAGGAGTCTTATATACATACAATGTTAATTCCAAAAGGGGAAGAGTGAGAGAATGGAGCAGAAAAAAGGATATGGAAAACTAGGACCTGAGAACTTCCCTCTGAATTTTAAAGACATCAGTTTTAACATTCAAGGGGTTCAAATGAGTCCCAAGCAGGATCAATTTAATAAAAATTGAAACTAAGCACTTCATAGTTAAACTGCTCAATCTAAAGATAAGACAAAATTTTGAAAGCATCTGAAACAACATATTATATACATAAGCAAAAAGATGTTAATGATGGGTTATTTTTCCTGAGAAAATTTAAATAAAAATAAATCATTTGATAGGACACTAAAATGTTATTTTTAAAGATTTGAACAAAAACTATTGTTAATCTATAATTGTGCCTAGCAAACTATTCTTCAAAATGAAGGTAAAATAAAGACATGGAGAAATCACTGACTAAAATTATTGTTAATATACATATACAATAAGAAATGCTGAAGTTAGTTCCTCAGAATGAAAATTAATGATGCAAAATGTTAATTTAGAACTATAGAAATGAATGAAGATCACCTAAAATGATAAGTATGTTGGCAAATGTGACGATATATTCTTCTCTTAATTACTTTAATGACATAATATATAAAGCAAACCTTTTATGCAGTACCATAGGGTTTATAATGTATTTAAATGTAATATTTATGACAACAATTAAACAAATAATAGGGGTAAGTTGATAACTGGAGCAGTGATGTTCCAATGCTGTCAAATAGAACAATAAAAGATTGTGATAGGCCAGGCATGGTAACTCACGACTGTAATCCCAACACTTTGGGAGGCTGAGGTGGGTGGTTAACCTGAGGTCAGGAGTTCGAGTCCAGCCTTGCCAACATGGTGAAACCCCATCTCTACTAAAAATACAAAAATTAGCTGGGCATGGTAGTGGGCACCTGTAATCCCAGCTACTCAGGAGTCTGAGGCAGGAGAATGACTTGCACCCAGGAGGCGGAGGTTGCAGTAAGTCGAAATCATACCATTGCACTTGAGCCTGGGTGACAAGAGCAAGACTCCATTTAAAAAAAAAAAAAAAGATTGTGATAAGTTGAAAATGCGACCATTTAAAAAATGCAACACAGATATATAATTACCTTCACTTGCAGATATAATTATTTACATTGAAAATTCTAAGGGATCCTCAAAACAACTAGGAAAAAGAAGTGAATATAGAACAAATTTGTAGAGACCTACAAAGAGACTTAGACTCCTACACGATAATACAGGAGGCTTTAACACCCCACTGTCAATATTAGATCAACGAGACAGAATATTAACAAGGATATTCAGGACTTGAACTTAGCCCTGGATCAAGTGGACCTAATAGACATCTACGGAACTCTCTACCCCAAATAAATAGAATATACATTCTTCTCAGTGCCACATGGCACTTATTCTAAAATCGACCACATGATTGGAAGTAAACACTCCTCAGGAAATGCAAAAGAACTGAAATCATTACAAACGGTCTCTCAATCCACCGTGCAATCAAATTAGAACTCAGGATTAAGAAACTTACTTAAAATCACACAAGTACATGAAAACTGAACAACCTACTCCTGAATGACTCGTGGGTAAGTAATAAAATTAAGGCAGAAATCAAGAAGTTCTTTGAAACCAATGAGAACAAAGAGACAACATACCAGAATCTCTGGGATGCAGCTAAAGGAGTGTTAAGAGGGAAATTTATATCACTAAATGCCCACATCGGAAAGCTAGAAAGATCTCAAATCAACACCTTAACATCACAATTAAAACAGCTAGAGAAGCAAGAGCAAACAAATCCAAAAGCTAGCAGAAGAAAAGAAATAACTAAGATCAGAGCAGAACAGAAGGAAATAGAGACCGAAAATCCCTTTAAAAAAACAATTAATCCAGGAGCTGGTTTTTTGAAAAAATTAACAAAATAGATACACCACTAGCTAGACTAATAAAGAAGAAAAGACAGAATAATCAAATAGACACAATAAAAAAGATAAAGGGGATGTCACCACTGACCCCTCAGAAATACAAACTACGATCAGAGAATACTATAAACACCTTAATGCAAATAAACTAGAAAACCTAGAAGAAATGGATAAATTCCTGGACATATACACCCTCCCAAGACTAAACCAGGAACAAGTCAAATCCCTGAATAGATCAATAACAAATTCTGAAATTAAGGCAGTAATTAATAGCCTACCAACTATGAAAAACCCAGGACCAGACAGATTCACAGCCAAATTCTACTAGAGGTACAAAGAAGAGCTGGTACCATCCCTTCTGAAACTATTCCAAACAGTTGAAAAGGAGGGACTCCACCCTAACTCAGTTTATGAGGCCAGCATCATCATATACCAAAACCTGGCAGATACACACACAAAAAAGACAACTTCAGGGCAATATCTCTAATGGACATCAATGTGAAAATCCTCAATAAAATACCGGCAAACTGAATCAGGCAGCACACCAAAAAGCTTATCCACCACGATCAAGTCAGCTTCATCCCTGGGATGCAGGCGGTTCAACATATGCAAATTAATTAAATGTAATCCATCACAAGTACAGAACCAATGACAAAAACCACGATTATCCCAATAGATTCAGGAAAGGCCTTTGATAAATCCAACATCCCTTCATGTTAAAAACTCTCAGTAAGCTAGGTATTCATAGAACATGTCTCAAAATAGTAAGACCTATTTATGACAAACCCGCAGCCAGTATCAGATGGAATGGGCAAAAGCTGGAAGCATTCCCTTTGAACACTGGTACAAGACAAGGATGCCCTGTCTCACCACTCCTATTCAACATAGTATCGGAGGTACTGGCCAGGGCAATCGCAATAGAAAGAAATAAAGCATTTTCAAATAGGAAGAGAGAAAGTCAAATTGCCTCTGTTTGCAGATGACATGATGATATATTTAGAAAACCCTAGCATCTCTCCAAAACTCCTTAAGCTGATAAGCAACTACAGCAGTGTCAGGATACAAAATCAAGGTGCAAAAATCACAAGCATTCCTATACACCAACAATACACAAGCAGAGAGCCAAATCACGAATGAATTCCCATTCATAATTTCTACAAAGAGAATAAAATAGCTAGGAATACAGTTAACATGGGATGTGAAGGACCTCTTCAAGGAGAACTACAAACCACTGCTCAAGAAAATAAGAGAGGACACAAACAAATGGGAAAACATTCCAGCCTCATGAATAGCAAGAATCAGTATCATGAAAATGGACATACTGCCCAAAGTAATTTATAGATTCAATGCTATTCCCATCAAACTAACATTGACATTCTTCACAGAATTAGAAAAAGCTACTTTAAATTTCATGTGGAACCAAAAAAGAGCCCATATAGCCAAGACAATCCTAAACAAAAATAACAAAGCTGGAGGCATCACGCTACTGGACTTCAAACTATACTACAAGGCTATAGTAACAAAAGCAACATGGTACTGGTACCAAAACAGACATACAGACCAATGGAACAGAATAGACACCTCAGAAATAACACCATACCACACATGTACAACCATCTAATCCTCAACAAATCTGACAAAAACAAGCAATGGAGAAAGGCTCCCCTATTTAATAAAGGGTGCTGGGAAAACTGGCTAGCCATATGCAGAAAACTGAAACTGGACCCCTTCCTTATACCTTATACAAAAATTAACCCAAGATGAATTAAATAATTAAATGTAAAACCCCAAACCATAAAAACCCTAGGAGAAAACCTAGGCAATACCATTCAGGACATAGGCATGGGCAAAGACTTCATGATGAAAACACCAAAAGAAATTGCAACAAAAGCCAAAATTGACAAATTGGATCTAATTAAACTAAAGAGCTTCTGCACAGCAAAAGAAACAACATCAGAGTGAACAGGCAACCCACAGAATGGGAGGAAATTTTTGCAATCTACCCATCTGACTAAGGTCTAATATCCAGAATCTACGAGGAACTTAAACAAATTTACAAGAAAAAAATGAACAACCCCATCAAAAAGTGGGCAAAGGATATCAACAGATATGTCTCAAAAATAAAAACATTTATGAGGCCAACAATCATATGAAAAAAAAAGCTCATCACAGATCATTACAGCAATGGCAATCGAAGCCACAATAAGATACCATCTCACACCAGTCAGAATGGCAATTATTAAAAAGTCAAGAAACAATAGATGCTGGTGAGGCTGTGGAGAGATAGGAATGCTTTTACACTGTTGGTGGGAATGTAAACTAGTTCAACCATTGTGGAAGACAATGTGGTGATTCCTCAAGATCTAGAACCAGAAATACCATTTGACCCAGCAATCCCATTACTGGGTATATACCCAAAGGAATATAAATCATTCTACTATAAAGACACAGGCACACGTATGTTTATTGCAGCACTATTTACAATAGCAAAGACATGGAATCAATCCAAATCCCCATCAATGATAGACTGGATAAAGAAAATGTAGTACATATACACCATGGAACACTATGCAGTCATAAAAAGGAATGAGATCATGTCCTTTGCAGGGACATGAATGAAGCTGGATGCCATCATCCTCAGCAAACTAACAGAGGAATAGAAAACCAGACATTGCATGTTCCCACTCATAAGTGGGAGTTGAACAATGAGAACACATGGACACAGGGAGGGGAACAACACACTGGGGCCGGTTGGGGGATAGGGAGCAAGGGGAGGGAGAGCATTAGGACAAACAGCTAATGGATGCGGTGCTTAAAACCTAGATGGAGGGTTGATAGCTGCAGCAAACCACCATGACACATGTATACCTAGGCAACAAACCTACAAGTTCTGCACTTGTATCCTAGAACTTAAAGTAAAATTTAAAAAATTTTTAAAAAGAAAGGTACAGAACTCCAGATTAATATACAACAGTCAATTGTATTTTTATATATAAAAATTGGGAAGTTAAGATTCCATTTACAATAGCACAAATAAAAAATGTGAAGGAATACATTTAATGAAAGATGAGTAAGTCTTCCAAGTTGAAAACTATATAACATAGCAGAAAAATTAAAGAAAACCTAAATAACTTATCACTAATGTAATTTATCACTACATTTTGAAAATGATAAAGAAAATACTTGAAGCAGAAGGAAAATAATATAAAATGAAAATTTGGACCTGCACTAAAGAATGAAGAGCAGCAGAAATGGTAAATGTGTGAGTAAATATTAATTTTTTTTATTTTAAAAAGGTATTTAAAGATAACACGCTGCTTAAAATAAAATAATGTCTTGTAAGGTATGTATACAAAGAAATTTATATATGTAAAAGTAAAATGTATGACAAAAACACAAAGCTTGTATAGAGAATCTAAGCATACTTTTTATAAGATTCTTACAGTATTGTTAGTGATATAATATTACTTGAATGTAGATTGTGTTAAATTCAATGCCAGACAGAATTCTAAGGTGGCCTTGGTAAAATTCTTGGCCTGGGGAATACACAAACCTTTTGTCAGTTACTCAGATAAACACTGATCTAGATACTCTTGTGAAGTATAAATGTAATTAGGATCCCAAACCAAAATCAACTGACCTTAAGATAGGGTGATTATCCAGGTGCACCTGAACTAACCACACAAGACTTTTAAATGCACAGATTTCTCTGGCTGGTTACCAAAGAGGAAATTATGGAGACGTATTCTGGTAGGCCAGAAAGAAAGCAAACATCCATGTTATGAACTGACGGCCTCCAAATGTTGAGAGAGGTCCCTGGCTGACAGCTAACAGGAGAACTGGGACCTCCACCCTACGATAAGAAAGTGAATCCTGCCAGTGACCTTAGAAGAGGGCCCACAGCTCTAGATTAGTACTAGAGCCCCGACTGACATCTTCATTTCAGCCTGGTGAAATCCTGGGCCAAGAATTCAGCCACATTATGCCTGGACTTTTATATTCCTGAAAATATGAGATAATAGACTTGATTGTTCTAAGTCACCAAGGTTGTGGTCATTTGTTATGCAATAATAGAAAACGAATGCAATTTTAAAACTTTAGCAACCCCCTCACCCCACAAAATAGAAAAGAAAAAATAGGTATAGCCAACAACATATAAAATGGAATCATAAATTATACCAAATTCAAAAGGAGGCATAAACATAAGAAAGAATAGATAGGGAAATAATAAATAGCATGATGGTAGATTTGGATATAAGTTCAACCATTCTAATAATTACAGTAAAATTCAGTGGCCAAAACATCCCAGTAAAAAAGCAAGGTATTCAGATTAGATAAAAAAGCAAAAACAAACTACATACTGCCTGAAAGAAGCCCACTTTAAATATGAAGATATAAGTTGGTCAAAAGTAAAAGTGTGTAAAACATATATTATGTTACAACTAATAAAAACAAAGCTGAAGTAGTTATATAAATATAAAATAGATTTCAAAGCAAAAAATATTACCAGTGATAATGAGTGATAACAGGGTCAAGTCACCAAAATTTGTGAAGCTAATGACAGTTTCAAAACACATGAAGCAAAACAGAATTTGAAAGAGAAATGCAAAAATCTGGAATTACAGTAAGAGATTTCAACACCACTCAATAATTGACAGGACAATGAGACAGAAAATCAATAAGTGTGTAGAAGACTTGAGCAACACCATCAACCAACTTGACCCAAATGTCACTTATACACAACAACAGAAGAATAGGCATTTTTTTTACATACACACAGAACATTGACCAAAACAGACACTATTCTGTGCCTTAAAAACAAGTCTTAATGAGCTTAAAAGTATTCAAATCAGAGTATGTTTTCTGGCCAGAATTAGGAATCAATAACAGAAAGAAGTCTGGAAAATACAAAAAATATGGTAAGCTAAATATCATACTTATACATAACCTGTTGTCAAAGAAGAAATCAAAATAAAAATCAGAAAGTATATTAAGGTCAGGCGCGGTGGCTCACACCTGTAATCCCAGCACTTTGGGAGGCCAAGGCTGGCGGATCACGAGGTCAGGAGATCGAGAGCATCCTGGCTAACACGGTGAAACCCCATCTCTACTAAAATACAAAAAATTAGCCGGGCGTGGTGGCGGGTGCTGGTAGTCCCAGCTACTTGGGAGGCTGAGGCAGGAGAATGGCGTGATCCTGGGAGGCAGAGCTTGCAGTGAGCCGAGTTCGCACCACTGCACTCCAGCCTGGGCAACAGAACGAGAATCCGTCTCAAAAAAAAAAAAAAAAAAAAAAAAAGAGAATACATTAAAATCAACAAAATTGAAAACACAACATGTGAAAATGTAAAGATAAGGCTGTGCTTTAAAAAATTATAGCACTAAATTCCTATATGAGAAAATAAAAGAAATGTCGGAAATTAATGACCTAAGTGTTTGTCGTTTTATTTTTTTAGAGACATGGTCTTGCTGTGTTGCCCAGGCTGGTCTCAAACTCCTAGGCTCAAGTGATCTGCCTGCCTCGACCTCCCAAAATGCTGGGATTATTGGCATGAGCCACTGCACCTGGCCATAAATACCTCAGCTTTGAATTTCAGAAATGTGTGAAAGAAAAAATAAATACAAAGTAAGCAGAAGAATGGAATGATAATGATAAGATTAGAAAACAATAAAATAAAAAAAATAGTGAAAATTAATGAAATTAAAAGCTGACTCTTCGGAAAAAAAATAAATAAAATGGACAAACCTCTAGCCAGACTGATCTGGAAAAAAGAGATAACACAAATTACCAATATCAAGAATGAGAGAAGGGAATCTCCCAGCAGATGCTAAACATTAAAGGGAAAATTAGGGGATGATATGAACAACTTCATGCCAACAAAATTGACAATTTAGATAAAATGGAAAAAGTATTTGAAACATAAACTACCAAAGCTTACTTAGAAGAAATAGCTATCCTGAATAGCCCTATGTATTTTACAGAAATTAAATTTATAGTTAACAAACAAACAAACAAGAAAAGCAATTCCCCACATAGAAAATTTCAGGCCCAGGTGGCTTCATTGGGGAATTCTACCAAACCTTTAAGGAAGAGATGATGCCAGTTCTGTCCAAACTCTTCCAGAAAAATGGAAAAGTAGAAAACAATTCCCAATTCATTTTATGAAGCAACATTAAAATCAAGAAAGAGCACCACAAGAACAGAAAACTACAGATCGGTACCCTTCATGAATACAGATGCAAAAATTCTCAGCAAAATTTTGGCAAATCAAATCTAACAATATATTAAAAGTAGATTACACTATGGCTCTGGGGGCTTTATCCCAGGAATGCAAGCTTAGTTTAATTTTTGAAAATCAATACATGTAATTCACCATATTAACAGGCAAAAGAGGAAAACCATATGACAATTTCATCAGGATGAGAGAAAATAATTTATAAGAATGGTGAAAATATAAATATTAGTACCAATGAAGTGCAATTTTCCTTGTCCTCTAGAAATTTTTTATTGTCGTTTTTGTTTTTGAGACAAAGTCTCACTCTGTCACCCAGGCTGGAGTGCAGTGGTGCAATTTCAGCTCACCACAATCTCTGCCTTCTGGGTTCAAGTGATTCCCTTGCCTCGGCCTCCTGAATAGCTGGGACTACAGGTGCATGCCACCATGCCCAGCTAATTTTTATATTTTTAGTAGAGACGGGGTTTTTCCACGTTGGCCAGGCTGATCCTGAACTCCTGACTTCAAGTGATCCGCCTGCCTTGATCCCCCAAAGTGCTGGGATTAGCAGGCGTGAGCCACTGCGCCCAGCCACCTCTAGAAATTTTGGTCCTATTTATGCTCCTGTCTTAACTTTCTTGACTTCATGACTTCATATTTTTCTAATTTTCCTATTTTAATTTCTGGTTATTTTGCTGATTTCCTTTTCCTGACCCTTCTTTTCCCACTTATGGCTATCCATGTCTAAACTTATTATTTTGTACTCTTTTCCAGTATTGATGCTGTTTAATAGGAATACATCTCAATCTATAGTTCTATGTGTATATATATATCAAAATACCTATTGGATATTTACACATAAATGTTATTATTTCAGACTGCAATGAATAGCCAACATCTTAATAATCTTTTCCTTAAAAGTAACTGTATACTTACTACATAACCCAACAACTCTTCTCCTTGGTATTTCCTCAACAGAAATAAAAATGTGTCCACAGCAAGACTATACAAATGTATAGCAGCTTTGTTCTTGATAGCTCCAAACCAAAAACAACTCAAATGTATACCAGTAAGTAAATGAATAAACAAATTATGCTATAACCATACAATAAAATACTACTCAGCAATACAATATAATGGACTACTATACACAAACAATATCTCCGAATATTAAGCTGAGAAAAAGAATCCAGATGGAAAGAGTACACACTCCTTATTTCATTTATATGAAACTCTAGAACAAGAAGAAACTTGTGGTGATAGAAGATCACTATTTTTTTCTGGGGCCAGGAGTGAGTAGATGTGGGATGACTATGAAGCCTCTCTCTCAGCTTCTGGTGATTTTCTGCCAGTCTTTGGTTTTCCTTGGCTGTGGCTGTATCATCCTTATCTTTGCTTTCATATTCACATGGTATTCTTCCTATGTGCATCTCTGTGTCCAAATTTCCAAAATTTCCCTTTTTATGGGGATACCAGTTATATTGGATTAGGAGTCCACCTACTCCAGCATGACTTGATCTTAAAATTAGATCTCTTTCCAAATAAGGTCACATTCTGGTACTGGGGGTTAGAACTTCAATATTTGACTTCTTGGGGGACACACATTAACCCATAATATGTAATTGGAACTCGTGACCAAGAATTAGCAACTAATCTAGACACATTAGTAAGACACTTGCTTGTACATGAGTAAGAAATAAAAGTCCACAAAAATTAGCAGTTATCCTAGTGAAAATTCTAGGAATCCAGTTGTCTGGGACATGTCAAGATACCCCATTCAAGGCAAAGAAGTTGCTATATCTACCCTCTCTTAATGCTAAGGAAAATTCACAACACCGAACAGGCCTCTTTGGATTTTGGAGGCAATATATATCTCTTTTGAGTATGTTATTCCAACCCAGTTACTGTAAGATCTCAAAAACTATCAATTTTGATTGGAGCCCAGAACAAGAGAAGGCTCTGCAGCAGTACAGGCTGCTGTACAAGCTACTGTGCCAGTTGGGCCATATGATCCAGCAGATCTGAAGTTGCTTAAAGTGTTAGTAGTAGATAGGGATACTATATGGAGACTTTGGCAGAGGGTAAACACAGTGCTCAGCTTCACAGTTCATCTCCTTCTTTCCAATCCTTATCTCTGTCTTTTTCTTGCCTTTATCTATTTAATAAGTCCTCCAGTTCAATATGGAATAAAAATGGCAAGACAAACATCCTTACCTTTCTCCTCATCTTAAAGTAAAAGTCTTTATCACTTAATCATCAAATTTGATGTTAGCAGTAGGTTTTACACACTCCCTGTATAGCAAATTGAGGAATTTAACTTCTATTCCTAATTGCTGAGAGATTTTGTTTTTATCACAAACGGATGCTAAATCTTATCAAATGACTTTTCTGCAATCAAAAAATATTATGATTACATAATATTTCTACTTTTCTTTTGTTGCAGTGAATTACATTGATTGATCTCCAAATGTAACCCTGAATTTCTGAGATAAAGTCCACCTCATTATTTTGTATTGCCATTGTTATGTACTGCATGATTTGATTTGCTAATAATTTATGAAGGACTTTTTCAAAGTTTATGAAATATATTGGTCCATAATTTTCTTATTCAATTTTTTTCAGGTTTTAGTACTGAGATTATGCTGCCCTCATAAAAAGAATTGAAAAGCAGTGTTTCTTCCTTCTATATTTTCAAAAAGAGTTTTTGTAGGTTGGTATTATTTATTTCTAATCTGTTTGATAGAATTTACCAGAGAGACTAATTGGGCTTAGAGTTTTATGTGAAGGGTTTGTAAAATTGGGAATCAATTTATTTTGTAGATATAAAAAGATGTTTAGAATTCTACGTTTTGAATCAGGTCCAGTATTTCATGTATTTCAATAAATCCATCAATTTTATCAAAGATGTTAACTTTATTAAATTTATATTTGTGCTGGGATAGCTGGCTACCCTTATGCAGAAGAATGAAACTGGGCCCCTACCTTTCACAGTATAAAAAAATTAACTTGAGGTGGCTGGCAAGATGGCCAAATAGGAACAGCTCCAGTCTGCAGCTCCCAGTGAGATCAATGCAGACGGTGGGTGATTTCTGCATTTCCAACTGAGGTACACAGCTCATTTCATTGGGACTGGTTAAATAGTGGGTGTAGCCCATAGAGGGCAGGCCGAAGCAGGGTGGGGTGTCTCCTCACCCAGGAATCACAAGGGGTTGGGGAACTCCCTCCCCTAGCCCTAGACTCACAATCATGTGGAAGGCAAAGGAGGAGAAAGTCACGTCTTATGTGGCAGTAGGCAAGAGAGCATGTGCAGGGAAACTACCCTTTATAAAACCATTAGATCTTGTGAGACATATTCACTATACTGAGAACAGCATGGGAAAGACCCACCCCCATGATTCAATTACCTCCCACTGGGTCCCTCCCACAACATGTGGGAATTATGGGAGGTACAATTCAAGATGAGATTTGGGTGGGGACACAGCAAACCATGTCATTCAGCCCCAGCCCCTCTCATATCTCATGTCCTCACATTTCAAAACCAATCATGCCTTCCCAACAGTCCCCCAAAGTCTTAACTCATTTCAGCATGAAGTCAAAAGTCCACAGTCCAAAGTCTCATCTGAGAAAAGGCAAGTCCCTTCCCCCTATGAGCCTGTAAAATCACAAGCAAGTTAGTTACTTCCCAAAAACAATGGGGGTACAGGCATTGGGTAAATACACCCATTACAAATGAGAGAAACTGGCCAAAATGAAGGGCTATAGGCCCCATACAAGCCCACAATCAAATAGGGCAGTCATTAAACATTAAAGTTCCAAAATGATCTCCTTTGACTCCATGTCTCATATCTAGGTCATGCTGATGCAAGAGGTGGGCTCCCACAGCCTTGGGCAGCTCTGCCCCTGTGGCCTTGCAGGGTACAGCCCTTCTCTTGGTTGCTTTCATGGGCTGGCATTGAGTGTGTGCAGCTTTTCCAGGTGCATGGTGCAAGTTATCAGTGGATCTACCATTCTGGGGTCTGGAGGATGGTGGCCTTCTTCTCACAGCTCCATTAGGTGGTGCCCCAGTGAGCACTCTGTTGGGAATCTGACCCCACATTTCTCTTTTACGCTGCCCTAGCAGAGGTTCTCCATGAGAGACCTGCTCCTGCAGCAAACTCCTGCCTGGGCATCCAGGTGTTTCCATATATCCTCTGAAATCTAGGCGGAGGTTCTCCAACCTCAATTCCTGATTTTGTACACCTGCAGGCCCAACACCACATGTAAGCTGCGAATGCTTGGGGCTTGCACCCTCTGAAGCAATGGCCTGAGTTGTACATTGGCCTCTTTTAATCCCAGTGGGAGCTGAGGCAGCTGGGACACAGGGCACCATGTTCCAAGGCTTCATAGAGTACTGGGGCCTTGGGCCAGGCCCATGAAACCAATTTTTCCTCCTAAGTCTCCAGGCCTGTTATGGGAGGGGCTGCCATGAAAGTCTCTGACATGGCCTGGAGACATTTTTTCCCATTGTCTTGGTGATTTACATTTGACTCCTTGTTACTTATGCAAACTTCAGCAGACTTAAATTTCTCCCCAGGAAATGTTTGTTTCTTTTTTACTGCATCACCAGGCTGCACATTTTTCAAACTTTTCTGCTCTGCTTTCTCTTGATGGCTTTGGTGCTTAGAAATTTCTTCTGCCAGATACCCTAAATAATCTCTCTCAAGTTCAAAGTTCCACAGATCTCTAGGGCATGGGCAAGATGCTGCCAGTCTCTTTGCACAGCAAGAGTGACCTTTGTTCCAGTTACCAAGAAGTTCCTCATCTCCATCTGAGACCACCTGAGCCTGGATTTCATTTTTCATATCCCTATCAGAATTTTGGTCAAATCCATTCAACAAATCTCTAGGAAGTTCCAAACTTTCCCACATCTTCCTGTCTTCTGAACCCTCCAAGTCTCTAGGAAGTTGCAAACTTTCCCACATTTCCTATCTTCTTCTGAGCCCTCCAAACTGTTCCAACCTCGCCTGTTACCCAGTTCCAAAGTCACTTCCACATTTTTAAGTATCTTTACAGCAGCACCCCACTCTACCAGTACCAATTTACTGTATTAGTTCTCATGCTGTTAATAAAGACATATCTGAGACTGGGTAATTTATAAAGAAAAAGAGGTTTAATGGAATCACTGTTCCACATGGCTGGGAAGGCCTCACAATAATGGGGGAAGGCAAAGGAGGAGAAAGGCACACCTTACATGGTGGCAGGCAAGACAGCATATGTGGGGGAACTACCCTTTATAAAACCATCAGATCTTGTGAGACTTATTCACTATCAAGAGAGCAGCACAGGAAAGTTCTGCCCCTGTGATTCAATTACCTCCCACTGGGTCCCTCCCACAATATGTGGGAATTATAGGAGCTACAGTTCAAGATGAGATTTTGGTGGGGACACAGCCAAACTATATCAATTCATATATGAAATGCTACTTGACAATAAAAAATGAATGAAGTACTGATACATGCCTCAACTTGGATAAACCTTAAAAACATCGGGCTATGTGAAAGAAGCCAGACACAAAAAAGGCCATATATTGTGTTATTCCACTTATGTAAAATGTCCAGAATAGGCAAATCTGTAGAGAAAATTGATTAGTAATTGATAAGGGCTGAAGTATAAGAGTATGTGGAGTGATTGCTTATGGGTATGGGGTTTCTTCTTGGGGTGGTAAAATACTGTGTGAGTGTATAAAAACTGGTGAATTGTATACGTTTTAAAAGATGAATGTTATAGTATAACTTATATCTCAATTTAAAATATCCAGTATGTAAAGTTTACAGATTTTAATGTCATTAACCTAAACAGGGTTTTGGAATTTTCACCTGTGCTTTGTTTTGCCTGCTCTTAATTTGATCAATACTGTGTGTTATGAACAGAAGTGCTTAGAGCATTAATCTCATTTGTGTACTTCAAAGAAGATCCACCACTGATAATTTATTCATTTATATTTGCTTTCTTCTGAATTAAACATTTATTCATCTTTAAAATTTAAAAATGAAACAAAATTGATTACAACATTACAACTCATAAGCACTCTCAGTCATTCACAATCCTGCAACAGTAAAAGGAGCAGCAGTGATAGTCCACCATTAATGAGTGTGGCACAGAAAATAGACTTCTGGTTATTTATTAATCTATTCTTGTTGACTTTAACATCCATTCCTTTATCTCCCACTCCACTAAACATTTCTGGAAAGCCAAATGAGTGGAAATGATGTTTGTAAAGGGATGAACTTGAAATAGTGGATTGATGTCAAACTTTGAATCTTTGACACTATTAGCAAATTAATTATAAGAAACACTGGAGCTGAGATCTTGAAGACAGTGCAGCCTCAGGTTACTGAAATATTTACTTCCTAAAATATCCTCCTAAAAATAGTGTTTCATATTGCATTATTGTATTGACATCATCACTCTCTACCATTATGCAGCTCTGCTACTTTTTAAATTTGCGTTTCCTTGGAGTTACAGACACCACTTTTGGGAAGTATACTGTGTGCTGTAGGTACTCTGGGGATTAAAGAGTATGCAGAAACTTTTAGCTCATTGTTTCCACTGAGTACTGTCAAAGTGCTGATAACACAGGCTGCCAAAAGAGTATTTTCTAGACAAAACAGTAAAGGGGATGCAGAGCTACTGAGCCACTCTCTATTCCCTGCCTGAAGCATCTCCACCCTTTCATTCTAAGCAGGTACCCTTGCTTCTAATATCACAAAAAGCAGGATATAGATGAATTGTTACCGCCTAGATGCTGAGACCAGACTACCTCCATTGTTGCAACATGAAGTGATTGCACTATAAGGTAAGCAATGCAAGTACTGTGTTAACTGTCATTATTTGTCTTTTAAAGATGATACAACTAAGTTAGCACCGCAGAAGGATGCGACCCTTTCAGTGGAGGCTTCACCCTTCAGTGGAGCCTTCAAGAGTAGGCAGCACCCTTTCCTTGCCCAGGCACTGCCAAGATATTATTCAGCTTTCCTCTGGCTTTCACTGTTGCTATAAGAAATCAATAGTTTCCTTTGTAGGTTAACTGCTTTTTTTTTCCCCCTCTGACTGCTTTTAGGTTAACCTTTTTGTCACTGGTGCTCTTCATTTTCTTTTCTTTTCTTTTTTTTTTGAGACAGAGTCTCATTCTGTCACCCAGACTGGAATGCAATGGCATGATCTCGGCTCACTGCAACCTTCGCCTCTTGGGTTCAAGTGATTCTCCTATCTCAGCCTCCCAAGTAGCTGGGCTTACAGGTGCTCACCACCACGCCTGGCTAATTTTTGTGTTTTTAGTAGAGACTGGGTTTCACCATTGTGGCCAGGCTCGTCTCGAACTCCTAACCTCAAGTGATCTGCCCACCTTGGCCTCCCAAAGTGCCAGGATTACAGGCCTGTACCATAGCATCCGGCCTTCAGTTTCATTAGATAGATCTTGGTATCGATTTCTTATGCACTGCATTTGAATTCATCATAATTCTAGAATCTGAAGGGTTATATCTCTCAGCAAGATTTTCTCATTTAAAAAAACTTTATTTTATTTTAAGTTCTCAGATACATGCGCAGGATGTGCTGGTCTGTTATACAGGCAAATGCATGCCATGGTGGTTTACTGCAACTATCAACCCATCACCTAGGTATTAAGCCCCGCATGCATTAGCTATTTATCCTGATGCTCTCCCTCCGCCTTCGCCCGTGACAGGTCCTGGTGTGTGTTGTTCCTCTCCCTGTGTCCATGTGTTCTCATTGCTCTCAACGAGGTTTTCTATAAATGGTATCCAAGAAATGTGAACAGTAACTAGAAGGGGATGTGAGGAAGAGGAAGGTTTATTTTGTTTAAGATTTGAGAAATAATAGCTACATGTTATTAATGGATCTGATCTAGTAAAGAAAAATTGGTGATGCAGTGGGGAAAGAGTTACTGTAGTGAAGTCCTTGATTAGCTAAGAGAGAATGAGATTGTGTTGGGATGGAGGAATTAGCCTTAGAAAGGAGGACCAACAGTTACTGTAAGAGAGAGAAGACAGGGTGTATGAGTACAAGTATGTTTTGTTGGGCAGACTGGGTGGAGGTGAGAGTTTGTAGATTGTTTGTTTTTAAATTATTTCTGTGTTTTCAATAAAGATTTTGTCAAGTTGGCTCCTTCATATGTTTCTATGCAGATTGATATGGAAGATCAATTTGTGTCAGAAATTTGCAGTAAGCTTGGAAAAAAAATGCTGCTTATCTAGAGCAGTGATTCTCAATAGGGGTGACATTATCCCCAGGGGACATCTAATATGTCTGGAGATATTTTGGTTGGCCCACCTGCTGGAGGACTACTGGCATCTAGTGGGCAGAGGCCACAAATGCTGCCAAGCACCTGCACAGGCAAGCCCCACAAAACAGAAAACTGTGTGGCCCAAAATGTCAGTTGTGTTGAGGTTGAGAAACTCTGATCTAGAGCAGTGGTGGGCAAACATTTTTTTAGAAAGGAAGGTAGAAAACACTTTAGGATTGGAAGCCATTTGGTTTCTATTGTATCTACTTAACCCTGCCATTGCAGTGTGAAAACTGCCATAGACAAAATACTAGTGGTCCTGGCTGTATCCCAATAAGCTTTATTTATAAAAACAGGCCGGTGGCCCATGGGCAGAGTTTGATAACCTCTGATCTAGAGGACTCTTTTGCTTTTTCTGCAACCATCTAAGAAATAGAGGCAGAATTTGGACTAATCATAGATGGTAGCCATCATTAAAACTTCTTCATTCTTGGTGAATATCAATGCTTTGATATGTTGGCTGCGCCCCATTCGGTGCTTAGTGAATACTTTAAAATCTAGACTTAAATAAGTCAGTAAGTCACTAGTTTTTAATTTCAAAATTAAATTTTCTTCTCTCATTTCCCTGCCCCGCCACCCCCTGAGAGGGTCTAATAGCCACTCTTCTTAGTCATATGCTTAGGACTGCTATTATCCAAAAGATGATAAGCATTGGCAAGGGTGTGGAGAAAAGGGAACTCTAGTACTCAGTTGGTGGGGATGCAGATTGGTATAGCCATTATGGAAAAGAGTATGGAGATTCCTAAAGAAATGAAAAATGGGACTCCCATACAATCCAGCAATCCCTCTTCTAGGTATATATCCAAAGGAGCTGAAATTAGCACTTCATAAAGATAACTGCACTCCCAAGTTCAGTGCAGCATTATTCCCAATGCCAAGATATGGAAACAACCTAGTATCCATCAACAGGCAACTGTATAAAGAAAATGTGATACATATGCTGTTAAATATTATTCAGCCTTAAAAATTTGCCATTTGCTACAATGTGGATGGACCTTGCGGACATTATGCTAAGTAAGCCAGATACAGAAAGAAAATAGTGCATGATCTCACTTATAGTGGAATCCAAAATAAAACAGTCAAATACAGCCATGCATCACTTAACAATGGGGATATATTCTAAGAAATGCATTGTTAGGTGATTTCATTGTTGTGTGAACAGCATAGAATATACCTACATAAACCGAGATGGTAAAGCCTACTACAGACTACACACCTACACGGCACAACCTATTGCTCCTAGGCTACCAACCTGTACAGCATGCTACTGTACTAATAATGTAGGCAATTGTAATATAATGATAAGTATTTGTGTATCTAAACATAGAAAAGGTACAGTAAAAATATGGCATAATAGGTTTTTTAAAATGGCATACCTCTATAGGGCACTTCCCATGAATGGGGCTTGCAGGACTCGGGGTTGCTCTGGGTGAGTCTGTGAGTGAGTGGTGAGTGAATGTGAAAGTCTAACACATTATTGTACACTATTGTAGACTTTATAAAACTGTACACCTAGGCTACACCAAATTTATTAATTTTTCTTTCTAAAATAATAAGCTAAATTTACGGTATCTTGTTAACTATATACATTTTTAATTAAAAACTTTTTGACTCTTTTGTAATAACATCTTAAAACACAAACACATTATGCAGCTCCACAAACAAATTTTTCCTTGTATTCTTACTCTGTAAGCTTTTCTATTTTTTAAATGTTGCTTTTTTTTCTATTTAAACTTTTTTGTTAAAAATGAAGACACAGACCCACCCATTAGCCTAGGCCTACACAGGGTCAGGATCATGAATATCACGGTCTTCCACCTCCACATCTTGTCCCACTGGAAGGCCTTTAGGGACAATAATACTTGTGGAGCCGTCGTCTCCTGTGATGCCAATGTCTTCTTCTGGAACACCTCCTGAAAGACCTGGCTGAGGCTGTTTTACAGTTAACTTTTTTTGAATACATAGGAGTACATTTTAAACTAGCAATCAAAATATATAATGCAGTAAACACATAACCAGTAACACTCATTTGTTATCATTATTAAGTATTATGTGTGGTACATCATTGAATGTACTATGCTTTCACATGACTGGCAGCACAGTAAGTTTGTTTACACCAGCATCACCACAAACACTTAAGTAATGTATTGTGACTGCTACAACATCACTAGACTATGGAAATTTTCCAGCTCCATTATTATCTTATGGGACCACTGTTGTATAAGCAGTCCATTGTCGACTAAAACATCATTATTGATGCTCGACTGTAAACAGAGATAGAGAACAGTGGGGTGCGGGAGAAGGAAGAAATAGGGAGAAATAGGTCAAAGGATACAAAGTAGCAGATATGTAGAGTGAGCACGTCTAGACATCTAGAGACGCGCAACATGAGAATTATAGCTAATAAAATTGTATTACATTAGAGATTTTGTTAAATAAGTAAATTTAACAAAAAAGGATATAAAAATAACTACATGAGGTGATCGATATGTTAATCTACTTCACTATAGTAACTATTTTATTATTCCTTTAGTTCCCATAACATAATGTTGTAAACCTCAAATATACAAAATAAAATTTATTTGTTAAAAAGCTGGCCCCCACATCTCTATTGACATCATTTTGAATTGTTGTTTTGGTAACCTAGTATCCTCCAGACTTGGCAGTATATTTTCTATATAGATTAATTTAATGTTATTTGAACTGTAGCATCTTTTATGATGCAGCAAACAAAATTGGAGCCTCAGAATATTTTATAAAAAAAAGAAGACCTTTGTAGTTAAATGATCTTGAGTTCCAGTATCAGCTCAGCCATTTATTAACTTGGAACTGAGAAGTAATTTATTTAACCATTCGAGCTTCATTATCTTAAATAGCAAATTTCTAATTTACAAAATTGTTAAGGGGATTTTATTAGATAATGTAACCAAAGTTTGAAACTCAGTGACAACCACAAGGTAGCTTTTCAGTAATTAGTGGCTTTTAGCAATAGTATTATTATTAACAAACTACTTGAGAAAATCCAAATATTTCTGAGGCAATTAGACTTTTCCCCAAACATTTTGCATTTTAATCCAGACATTTCAGTTTTTTAAACAGTGAGATGCCTGATAGACTGTTCTGTAAAAACAAATACTAATCCTGTGGTATTTCTTTGTGCCTAAAATAGTTTTTGCATATTTCTGCTTGTAGAAATGTCACACTTTCAATTTTCCAAGTACAAATTGTCAGACAAGTCCTATGTAAAAGAGAACTGTTTTCTGAATCAGTAAATACAAGAGAAGCTGGGAAAATCTTCCCTATTTCACTTTCTTTCTCATAGTTACTTAGCAACCAGCTAGTACCTTTGAAAAATCTCCTTTGAATACTAAATACTATTGAGATTTGTGTTTATTACTAAGTTGAGGATTAAATACGCAGTCACCATTTCCCTAAAGGACACAATTGAAACCTAGGTAAAATTACCTCATTGCCACGAAGAGACCAATATTTGGCCCTTCCTGTTTATGTGCTGTTACTTACGCATAATATAGTCATAAGAAAGTCCCTGAGACTGGGATTACAAATAGGAGTGTGTAATGCAGCCAACCACTCTTCTTTAATATTTAATATAAGTCAGTCCTCCATAGGCATTCCTTACTTGATTTGAGAACACACACAGTTAGTGTTATATGAATAAGGAGACAGTGCATTTTGGTTTGCCTGGGATGATCTAGTTTACCTCTGTGGTAAATCAGTTAAAACTGTTCATTATTTTAGCACTTCTTTCTATTCCCCAAACTGACCTGTTGTGGATAACAAATTGCATGGTGACCCTAGATTTGAAAATTTGGAGGCACTCTGAAAGAAAGCAATTGAAATATGGTTAGAGGCATTGGGAATAGCCCCTATGAAGAAATGACAAAAGGAGTTGGCTTTATTTGTTTAAAAAAAGAGAAAACTTAGGGAGATTATGCTCTTCAAGAAGCAAATATGGAAAGGTATGCTCTAAGAAGAATCAAAAGCTTCTGCCTCTTTCCTTCCCAGGGCTGAACAGCATTACAATTCACACACTGGAGGTATGCTGTGTAGAAATTAGAGGTTAGGAAGCCACTGTACACACTAAATTGCACTCCCAGTAAAGGTTATTTTTTCCTGTTTTGAATATTCTTTAAGAAACAGATAGTATATGGACATACTCTATGGCTTACCAATTTTACTCCTAGGTATAAACCCTAGAGAAACTTGTGCAAATATACATAAGGATGTACCAACCAGGATTTTATTAGCTTCACTGTTTGTAATAATCCCATACTGAAAATAACTCATCTATCCGCTAACAATAAAATTTAAAAAGTATGAGGTCTTCAGATAGTGGAATATGCTATACATAAGCAAAAATAATTGAAACATAGCTACATGCTACAATATGTAGATATTTGAAAAACATCATATTGAGCAAAAGACATAAGTTACAAAAGAATACATGAAGTATGATTTCCATTTATACAAAACTCAAAAAATAGGCGAAACTAATTATTTAGCGTTGGTAGCTCCAGACAAAACCATAAATAAAGGATTCAAGTTCAAGCATTAAGTTGAAACATATGAAACTTCAGATCTTCAACCATTTTTAACTTACAAAAATGGGCAAATTTGGTCTAATTAAGTAGCTTATTTGGGAGGGACAAAACATAGCTTAAGAGTGGCCAGGCACGGTGGCTCACGCCTGTAATCCCAGCACTTTGGGAGGCTGAGGCGGGCAGATCATGAGGTCAAGAGATTGAGACCATCCTGGCCAACATGGTGAAACCCCATCTCTACTAAAAATGCAAAAATTAGCTGGGCTTGGTGGCGCATGCCAGTAGTCCCAGTTACTCGGGAGACTGAGGCAGGAGAATCGCTTGAACCTGGGAGGTGGAGGTTGCAGTGAGCCGAGATCACACCACTGTATTCCAGCCTGGTGACAGAGCAAGACTCTGTCTTTTTTTTAAAAAAAAAAAAAAAAGAAAAAAAAAAGCTTAAGGGTGAGGAAATAGACAAGGAAGGGAAGCAGTGCATTTTCAAACCACTTAACCACTATGAATGTCTGCAACTTAATCCCATTATGGTAACACTAGAGAGCCAGTGAAAAACATGCACCAGGATTAACTTATTTTAGGGGTAATGAAGTTGAGATATTTATACACTATTTCTTGTCAATTTTCGTTAGAGCCCTGCTTCAGGGTTTTCAGACTCTGCACAGCATCCCTGTCTATCTTGAACATCTCTAGTGTAATAGGATTGGCTGGAGTGTATGTTCCCAAAGGCATTGTTATTTATACCACAGACTGAAACTGCTATGGAGCCTTTCTTGTTCTGGGCCCAACCCCAAGTGGCAATCTGCCAAATGATGCAATAAATGCCTGAGGTAATATTCTCAAATGTGGTATATGTTCTCCACAACCCAAAGAGATCTACTAAATAACTATGAAATTCCTCTTTCTTAATTGTAAGAATTGCAACATGCAGTAACTTGTCCTTTACTTCCTTTACTGCATTCCACAGACCACTAAATCTCTGAATCCTCCATTAGTGTTGCAGGCCCTTGAATCTTTGAAGGGATTATATCCAGTCCTCTGAGGTGCATTTGCCTTACAAGGGCATTTGGAGTATTGCAACTTCATGATCCTCAGTTCCAATGATTGCATCAAATACTGTGACTGGAGGCGATGTTCTGAGAAATGTCTAGAGGATTGAGGTTCCTTTGGACTATATTGTGCTTGAGATCAGGAGAGCTACCAGAGTCCCAGAAAGACTGTGATGTAGTCTACTCTCATCCATCATGATCCATATGGTTTTCGCAAGCGCCAGATTGGTGAATTAGAGGGAGATATGATGTTCCTGTATCCTTTACACTTTTGAGAGAGATATTAATCTCTGCCATTCCATCCAGGATTGGTTGTTTCTAATTTACTGTCTTGCCTGAAGTGAAGGCAGTTTCAAGGATTTCTACTGTTTTCTACTACCTTTTATGTTATGATGATTTTACTCCATGAGTCAAGGAGCCAATCTAAGTTGAGTATTCTTGGGGCCCTCTCCAGAGACAGGGTCAGCTGGTAGCTTCTCTGGTCCTATATTCTGAATACATTACAGCATGTTCATTCCTTTGTCTTTTTATCCCTTTCTAAATACTCCTATTAGGCAATTTCAACTTCTTGCCTCATTCACTATATGCTGTGTTTTTTCCCCAAATCCCAAGGATCCATTCCAATAGTGCATTAGGACTGGCTCCACAAGTCCTTGCTGAGATGCTATATCTTGAGTTACAGGAGAGTGCCCTTCACAATGAGTTCACCCTTATCCAGTTTATATTCTACTCCCTCAATTTCAGGTATATCCTCTCAGTTGCTGCTTATGCATATTAGCCAGGCCATGCAGAATGTTTGGTACATAGTTCGTTTCCTCTCATGGAAGAGCAGTTCATCGCCAGTAAGGCTGTGTTGAGGCATAACCCTAGTAACTGCTGTACAAGCCGTTAGTGGAAGTAAGGACAGATTTTAAAAGTCATGGATGTGCTCCTTTCTTCTGTGTAGAATGACTGGGGTAAATGGCCATATATCCCTTAAGTGGGAAGGAATGGGGAAATCACTATTTAAGTACTTGGCTGTAGCATTACAAAATTCTTCCTTAAGGGGAAGGGGATCTAGCATTCTCTTCAATTGAAGGGCTCTAGTTTTCAGAATAGATTCTGGTTTGGAAATTGAGTAAGAAAACAATTTTCTATTATGGTGACTAATGACTGTCTTCTGCTCTGCTCTTGTTCTTATAGGTTGTACACGTCATGCAACATCTTTGTTGGATGCCTACCCATCTTGCCTCTAAAAACACCATGGCTATTAGATATCACCACAGATATCTGTGAGAAAGAGTTCCTCGGTTATTATTCTGTCTTTGTTATCTATATATTGGATCTTCCTTAAGTGAGACTTCTGCATGATCTCCAAGCAAGGAGAGGCTATCTAGCATGGGGGAGTGGAGGTCTTACATAGCACAGAGGGGTCAGGATAATCTAAAGGTTCAAGATTTTCAAGCACAGAAGACCAGATGTTTCTGTTTCAGGTCTCTGGGTCCCATTTCTTCTTTATGACGACTCTGTATTTGGCATAGGAGAATTGCTGGGGCTGTGAATTTAGCATTATTTGAAATTTAAATACTTCCACAATTAGACCTTGCATCTGATTTTCAGCAGCCTTCCCTCTGGCTATGGCAAAGAGGGTAGGGTCTCTTTCATGCTACAGCTACTACGTAAGTATGGGAACCCAATCTTCCACAAATGAGAGTCTATAGATTTGATACTATACTACTAGGAATGGGATTCTTGTTACTCTATGCCCAGGGAGTTATTCAATTTCTGAATCCCATCCTGAAGATTTGCTCCATAGAGCAATGTATGATATCAATTATTTTAGTTTGAATTATCCCAGAAGCAGATTTTGAAATCAGGATTTAAGTGCATATGGTTTATTTGTGGGATGAAGGCAACCCTAGTAGGAAGGCGAGGAAGATAACCAACTACCACTGTGGACAACTGGAGCTTAACCCCACTAGATAAACTCAGACAGCCAGTGTGAAGCACTCCTCAGTTGTCCCAGCAGAGGAGACGATGGAGCCAGAGTACATTTATACCAATTCCCATCCGTCATTGTTGAAGGGTGCTCTATGGGTATTTTTCAGCACTTCTGGTCCAGTTGCACAACAAAGTGTGCTTTAACAGCAAGTGAAAGCTCCTGGGCAAAGACCTTAGGCATTGAGAGCTGTGTGCATTGAAGTGCTAAAAGCAAGGGCTATGGGTGGGATGCTGACAGCCTCAGCCAAACAAAATCGTATTATAAATGTATATGTGAGAAATAAAACTATAAAGAGAATAAAGAAATGATTATCAAAAAATGGATGTTTTAAATGTTTTAAAATAGATATGAATTATTTAACTTGCTCTAATTATGGTTTGGATTTTCACAAGTAGTTTCTATCTGGCATCTCAAACTATTGAAGCACTGGTTGTATTTTAATGATTAATAAGATATATTGCCAAATTCCAATTTACTGAAGAACAACTTAGTTAAGAAATAAATCAATCTGACTTAAGCCCTTGTGTTATAAACGTAGGCTTCACTGCTTATTTTTATGGCCATGCTTCTGTTTAATTTAGCACATTTATTCCTGAATTCTGAAGATATCAGTCTTATAATCCATATTATTGACAGGTCTTTCCCTCCATTGCCACTATAATCTTTACTATGAAGAGAAAAATTAATGAGCTGTATTTGCCAAGGTTTACCTCTGTGGACGAACTCTCCTCTCTCTTAATGCAAATATAATATTCTAGATACATGTTATATTCTCAGAACCAACCAAACTATTAATAATGTTTGATGATAACGATGATGATAATCAATACTTGCCTAGTGTTTTTATTTGCCAGACACTGCTCTATGCACTTTCCCATATATCATTTAATGTCCATATAAATCTGGTAAAGTAGGTTCATTTTTGTTCACATATTTTAAGTGAAGAGACTGAGATCTGGAGAGTTTAAGTAACTCTACCAAGATTACTTAGCCAGGGATAATAAAACAATAGAAAGAGGTTGAATCAGCTTATCCCAAGAAAGGGACGATATAGATTAATGTAACCAAAGCACAGAAAGGTCAGGGGAAGCATTGACCTCAGGAAAAAAAAAATGATTCACATCCTTGAATACTGAGATGATTCTGTCTCTTGTATTTGCTTCTTTCAATGTGTTAGCTCCATTTTTTCAGCCAAGTTGTCCCCATGAGGCTGGAAAGTTGGCTGCAAGTAGCACTCAGTTTTGGTTGTAGTCTGATATTTTAAACACTTTTCTTCTCCAGTTGAGGGAGGAATCTTACCGTGCCAGCTTAGGTCATGTGCCCATTCCATTAATCAGGGGTCAAAAAACTAAAGCTTGCACCTATTTTTGTAATAAAGCTTTATTGTAACACAACCATGCTCAATCCCTTACATTTTGTATATGGTTGCATTCGTAGTGAAAAGGCTGAGTTGGGTAGTTGCAACAGCAGTCATATAGCCTGCAACACCTAAAATACTTACTATCTGGCTCTTTACAGAAAAAGTTTGCTGACCCCTATCTCAGGTCAACAACTATGGCAACTTGGTCACAGCTCTTCATATTGTTCCCACTTCATTTGAGTCAAGTGCATGGTTGTTGATACATGGGTTGACATTTTGCCCTCCAAAATGTCTTTAAAAAGAGTACAATGTGATTCAGCCTTCAATCTGAAAACTTTTTGGGTTTTTAGAGGCAATGAATCAGCAAAGTGTAAAATTTATATTATTGGAGCAAATATTTATCATTGGTGAAAAGACTATCGTTCCACATTTTCTTACAAGCAGTATCCAAGTGATTTATTGGACCTGAGAAAGACTGCCACAAGTAGATGAAGCAGAATTGTTTTGTGACTAAGATATTTGAAATACATTTCATAAGGTTATAATTACCATTGAGAGTGATTACTCTTATAAACCTGGGCATAGTAAATTGAAACTTCTTCAAAATATTCATTGTTTTAGATGCCATTAGGAATATTTGTGATACATGGGAGGAGGTCAAAATATCAACATTAACAGAATTTTGGAACAACGTGGTTACAACCCTCACAGGTGATTTAAAGAGCTCAAGACTTCAGTGGAGGAAATTACTGAAGATGTGGTGAAAATAACAAGAGAACTGGATTCAGAAGTGGGGCCTGAAAACATGACTGAACTGTTGTAATCTCATGATAAAACTTGAACAAATGTAGAGTTGGTTCTCTGGATGAGCAAAGAAAGTGGTTTTTTGAGATGGAGTCTACTCCTGGTGAGGATGCTATAAACATTGTTGAAATGACAACAAATGATTTAAAATATCATATAAACATCTTTAATAAAATAGTCGCAGAATTTGAGAAGATTGACTACAAGTTTGAAGGGAGTGGTATTGTGGGGAAAATGCTATCAAACAGCATTGCATGTACAGAGAAATCTTTCATGAAAAGTCCAGCAATGTGGCAAATTTCATTGCCGCCTTGTTTTAAGAAATTGCCACAGCCATCCCAGCCTTTGATAACTATCAGCCTTATTTGTTAGCAGATCAACATCAAGGCAAGAAACTCCACTGGGAAAAAGACTATAACTGGCTAAGGGCTCAGATGATTGTTACCAATTTTTAGCAATAAACCATTTTTAAATGAAGGCATGTACTTTTTTTAGACACAAAGCTATTGCCTGCTAAAGAGACTAAAATGTAGTATAAATATGACTTTTATATGCACCGGGGAACCAAAAAATTTGCATGACCTGCTTTGTTGTGATAGTCACTTTATTGTGCTGCTTTGGAACCAAATCCACAATATCTCCAAGGTATACTGGTACACTTAATCTGGATCATAATTTAGCCATGACCATGACCCCCTTTTTTAGTGCTTCCTTGTACATAGCTCATTATCCATTTGTAAATTTTTTTTTCTTTTAAAATAATTTTAAACTTGGAAAAAAGTTGGAAGAATTGCTCAAAAAACTTCTGAATGCTCTTTTCCCAGATCCTCTAACCAGCAATGTTTTGTGCATTTGCTATACAATTATCTTCTCTCTTTTAATATTTTTCTCTTTATGTGATTATGTGTATGTATTGGATAAATTTATATTAAATATATATGTGCCCATAATATAATACTACATACATATTATGAATATACCTTATAAATATATGCTATATATAATATATCCTAATATGACAAATACATATCATATATGCATATCATATATACATAAATTTTATGAATTTTAGGAAACTATTTGAGAATAGTTCACCAAAAATTTTTAATGCATATGTATTAGGGTTTTCTAGAGGGACAGTAATAACAGGATATATATATATGAAAGGGAGTTTATTAAGGAGTATTGACTCACACAATCACAAGGTAAAGTCCCACAATAGGCTGTCAGCAAGCTGAGGAGCAAAGAAGCCAGTCTGAGCTCCAGAACCTCAAAAGTAGTGAAGTCGACAGTGTAGCCTTCAGTCTGTGGCCAAAGGCCTGCGAGCCCCTGGCAAATGACTGGTGTAAGTCTAAGAGTCCAGAAGCTAAAGAAGTTAGAGTCCGATGTTTGAGGGCAGAAAGCATCCAGCATGGGAGAAAGATGAAGGCCGGAAGACTCAGCCAGTTCAGTCCTTCCATGTTCCTCTGCCTGCTTTTATCCTAGCCGCCCTGGCAGCTGATTAGATGGTGCCCACCCAGATTGAGGGTAGGTCTGCCTCTCCCAGTCCACTGACTCAAATGTTAATGTCTTTTGGCAACACCCTCACAGACACACCCAGGAACAATACTTTGCATCCTTCAATCCAATGAAGTTGACATTCAATATTAACCATCACAGTGCATTTCCTAATAGAAAAGGGCATACTCTTACATGACTTTTGTACAATCTTCAAAATTAGGAAACTTAACATCAATACAATACTATTATCTAACCTGTAGTTCTTTTACATTTTTACTGGGAGGCCCAATATGGCATTTTTTTTTTTTTTCTGGCTCAGGATCCAATTTGGAATCATAAATCTTATTTAGTTGTCATGTCTTTTTTTGTCTTCATCAAGATGAGTCCCTCAGCCTTGGTTTGTCTCTTGTGGTATTGCCATTTCTAAAAAGCATAGATTTATTCATTATATCTCTCAATTTGGGTTTGACTGATGCTTTCTCATGAAAACATCAGAATATCCATGTTGGGAAGAAATACATAGAGTTCTCCTTACTTTATATTATATGATACTGAAATCTTTTCCCAGAATATAGAGGGTATCTGTAGAGTAGCCAGTGTTCTTGTAGGAAGTGTGGAGCTAGCATTCTGCCAATCAAGGATAATCTCACTGGATATGTCGGATGAGCCAATTGCATGCTTATTCTGCAGGAATCTGACTGAGAGACATTCAAGACAAAGTTATGCATAGCAAGAGCAATAGAAGGCAAAAGAGAAAATAGCTGACTGATACTCAAAGGCAGAACACCAGAGGAGAGATCAAAGGTGGCCAGTTTCTCAGAAGACAATAATTAGAGTTGTGGAGACACCAGAACCACTTTCAGATCTAATACGACAATTGTTGTATTTTAAACAATATTTTGGTTCTGTGTCTTTGTGAGGCCTTCTTGTCTCTGTTTCACATAAAGCTGTAGTAGCTGAGATAATCTAATTGTGTCTCTCTTCCCTCTACATTGAGAATCAAAATGATTCAAATAGATGAGGGCTATGACTTGTGGGATCTTATAATATCAAATAGCATTGTCAATGATAGAGGAAAATAATCAAACATTTATAAAGATGTATTACTTTATTTTTTGTTGAAGTATAATTCACATAACAGAAAATTTATATTTTTAAAGTGTACAATTCAGTATTTTTTGGTGCATTCACTGTGTTGTACAATAATCTCCACAATTTAATTTCAGAACATTTCCATTACTCCAAAAAGAAATTCCATATATATATATGCATAATTAGTCACAATTTCTCTCTTCCCTCATCTTCTGGCAACCCTCAAATCAACTTTCTACATGTATTTGCCTATTCTGGAAACTTCACATAAATGGAATAATACATTATGTGGCTTTTTGTGTCTGGTTTCTTTCACTTACCGTAATGTTTTCAAGTTTCATTCATGTTGCACCATGTAACATACCTCATTTGTTTTTATGGCTGAATAGTTTCTTTTATTAAATGTATATATCACATTTTGTTTATCCATTCATCATTGACAGACGTGAGTTGTTTCAACTTTGGGCTACTATAAATAATGCTGTTACGAACTTTCATGTACAAGATTTTGTGGAAACATTTCTTTTCAATTCTCTTGGGTATTTACCAGTGAGGGGAATTGCTTGGTCATGTGGTAATTTTATGTTTAACTTTGTAAGAAACTTCCAGACTCTTGCCATGCAGTGGCATCATTTATGCTCCTACCAGCAATGTAGGAGGGTTTCAATTTATCCACATTCTCACCAATACTTCTTATTATTCTTTTAAGAAAATTATAGCCATTCTAGTGGGTGTTAAATGGTATCTCATTGTGGTTTTGGTATGCATTTTCCTAATGATTAATGATGTTGAGCATCTTTCCATGTGTTAAATGGCCATTTGTATTTTTTTTTGGAGAAATATCTATTCAGATCATTTGTCTTCATTTTAATCAGGTGCTCTTTATGTTGTTGAGTTGCAAGAGTCCTTTATATATTCTAGATAGTAGACTCTTATCAAATATGTGTGATTGGCAAACATTTTCTCCCATTCTGTGGGTTGTCTTCTTACTTTCTTGATGGTGTCCTTTTTAAATTTTGATGAAGTTCAACTTATTTGTTTTTAATTTTGTTGCTTATGCGTTTGGTATCATATCTAAAATAACCCATTGCCTAATCCAAGATCATGCAGATTTATAGCTATTTTCCTACTAAGAGTTTTATAGTTTTAATTCTTACAGTTAGGTCTCTGAACTATTTTGAGTTAAATTTTGTGTATGATATGAAGTAGGGATCCAAATTTATTAGTTTGCACATGGATATCCAGTTGTCCCCGCACCATGCATTGACTCATCCAGTTGAAGCAGTTAAAGCACTATTTCCCCACAGAATGATCTTTGCACCTTTGTCAAAACTCAATTAACCATAACTGTATGGGTTGATTTTTGGACTCTCAATTCTATTCTATTGGTCCATTTGTCTATCTTTATGCCAGTATCACACTATCTTGATTGCTGTAACTTTGTATTAAGTTTTGAAATTGGGAGATATATGCCCTGCAACTTTGTTCTTCTTTTTCAAGATGATTTTGGCTACTCTGGGACCCTTGAATTTCCAGATGCATTTTAAGATCTGGTTGCTCATTTCTGCAAAATAGGCAGTTGGAGTTTTGTGTTAAATCTGTCAAATAATTTCAGGTGTACTGCTCAAATCTTATTAAATTTTCTGTTCCATGAACATGGGATATCTTTTCATTTATTTAGATTTCTTCATTTTTTTTTCAGTAATATTTCAACTACTGTTTTGTTGTTTTTAGTGTACAAGTCCTACACTTTGGTTAGACTATTTTTAGTATATTTGAAATAGCATTTAGTTTGTATCCTACAAATTTGCTGAATTCATTTATTATTTGTTTTTCTATGTGTGTAGACAGATGTATTGCTTTAAAGAAAAATTAGGACCAGATTGTTTGGCTTTCACATTTGTGCCTCACCACAATTAATCACAATGAAATAGTTCTGTGCGTTTTCTGAAGGAATAGAGGAAACAAACTTTTCCCTTCTATCACTATCTTTATACTAGAGCTAAATGAATTACTATTATCTCACCTCTCATTGTCTCCAGGGACTTACAAGTAATCCAGTGGCCACAGAGAAGAGAAACTGAATTATTAAGATTCCTACTTTCATTTTTGTGTATATTTCACAAACATAAAAATGTTAAAATTCTATGTTCTCTAGAAGATGAGAATTTAGCCAGAGTTTTCAAAGGATAAAATTGGACAAAAGTTTAGATAAATTAACTTACATTTCTGAAATTTAGGAGAGTCTATACCCACGTCAAATCAAGTAACTGAATGGCATCACTCAAGATGAAAAGAAAACAATGATTCAAAGTGGAAATACAAACACTGTAAAAAAAAGTAGCATTATAAAAATCTTATTGTAAATTTGCAGCTAAGTAGATTCCAGAGAAATGCAAAACGTTATTCCAAAATTATAGAAAACTCTATATTTACATGTTCAACTCAAGTAGATAATAAAATAACATTTATATCAAAACTTCTGTTTTAAAAGTATGAACTTAAGAGCATAATGCCTGTGAATTTAGTTAAAAAATTAAATGAACAACTTTAATCTAAAATAACATGTAGAGTTTTATATTTTATGTTTAAATTTGTATGAGTGTTTGAGTGTTTATCTCTATCTACCTACCTACCTATCATCTATCTCTACTCTCTATCATCTATCTATCCATTTATTCCTCCATTATCTACCTAGCTATTTATCCATCTATTTTTCTATTTATTCATCTACTATAAGTCTAAGGCTGGTTAGTAAATTGTATGCTTTTAAAAAGGTACATCTCACCACTCTACATTTAGCATTTTTCTGGTCACCAACATGTATGTTCAGCCCCTTCCCCCACTTTCTCCTTAAGAAAGGTAGATCCCTTTTGTAATACTTCTTGTGAATCTGAAACTGCCTCCTACTGTTTTTGCTCCCTGATGTGGATGATGGTATTACAATTCACAAATATTTGCTGCCCTTTTCAGGAATAGCTTTATATTTTCCTGAATAATTGAATAACAACTTGGCCATGTGACTTGCTCTAACGATGAAATATGAGTGTAATTGCCTTGCATCACTTCAAAGCAAAATCTTTAAGAGCCATCTTTTTTTTTCTTTTTCCTCTGTCTCAATGACCCACAAAATTCTAGCTAGAGGCTTCTATTTTATCCACCACGGCCCTGGAGTGAATATGATATAAGGCAGAGATACAGCCAGCCCAAGATGGGCATGTGATATGATCGAGACATAAAACTCTTGTGATTGTTAAATCATGGATTTTTTGGGGACATTTGTTGCCAAAATATAACTTAATCCTGACTGATACACCTAGTGTTTCAGCCTTTTTCAAAAAAGCTGCTTGGCATACAGAGAAAGAGAATATGGGGTGGGGAATGATTTGCTCTTTGGAAGTTGGGAGGAGAGATTCCTTTCAAGTGAGTGGGTATGTGCTGGCTCTCCCCTGGTAAACAGGTGAAGGATAAATGATAGGTAAAGGGTGAGTAGGTAAAGGGCAAATAGGTAAAGGGCAGCTTCAAGATCAATCCCTACCTACCACTGGATCCCTAGAGTGGCCGTTGTCCACCTAGAAGGTAAAAAAACATGTACTGAGGATGACCTACCTACTGAGCACATGGACCATGATTTTTACTTTGGTGAAAAATGCCAAAGATGCTCTTCCATTTTCGGACAGGGGTGACTTGGAAAGAAGGTAGCATAATAAATTCTCCTGCTTCTAAAAGTTTTAAGACTGCTCTTCAACAGTATCCCAGGACGATGTTACTCCTTGGAATATCCCAAGGAGGAGAATGGGGTTAAAAATACTGATTGTGCATGCAACCATTGCTTTTAGAGTGGTAGAGAATATTCTGAAAAAGCTCTATGATTATATTGTTCGCAAAACCAAAATATCACTGACATCTTTTCTTGAATCGAATTATTCTTCTCAGTCATGGATTGTGTATTTCTGGTGCATGTATCATGGACACTTGAGGGTAACTCATAGTCTTTCAAAGAAAGGAGTAAGGATGAAGAGACTGGGTAAACATCTCTCTCCGACAATCCTTCATATTTTAGGAATTCAAATTTATAGATGAAAACAAACTGATCAACTTATAAAACAGCCTCAGTTTTCTTGTACATCAAAGAGGCTCGAGCACAGAGGTTCTTTGTGCTCTTTAAAATCTGCAGTTCTTAATACAATAGATTTTTCTTTGAATTTTCTAGCCCAGGTACACCTAATTATATTGACTAAATATTAATAACCATTAATCTGGTGAAATCAATTATGCTTCCATTTATTTTATGGAAGAATTTCAAAATTAAATCATAGAATCGATTGCTACTCCAACTTGGACATGCAAACTTAATTAAACCACAGAACTTTTTTTTCAGGTGAATTTAGTGCCCCTGCAATGTAGTCACTACAGTGCAGTTAGAGCTGGACATTTGCCAGAAATAAAAGATTCTGCGAAATCAATCCTTTCCTCAGAGTAATAATAAATCACAATTTCTAAAAAGAATGTTGCTGTTTCCCAAAGATATTTACTTATAAAAAACAGTCTCATGTATCTAACCTAATACTGAAAAGATTTGATGACTGAATGAGATTATTAAATACGTATTAGTCTTGCAATGATTGAAATTGTTTGCCTGGCAAGCATGTGGGTGCATGTACTCACATACTCACTCCTGAAGGTAACAGCAAACAGATTATAACAATTTACAATGTGCTGATTTCTGTGGTTGTGAAATAGTATAATGGAACTCATGTTTTCATATTAAAGTGAGGTGTATGAAATGGTTCATCTCTTGATTTTAGTAAGTTTGATATTATCTCTTTGGACATTAAACATCCAAGACATATTTACTTCTTTTCTTTTCCAGTTCTTCTTCATAGAACTACTATAACATCTTTGTCTTTTTACCTATTGTCTTTGTAACAAATAGTGTTATGTGAAACATGTAAAGTACCTAATTAGTCTAAAATGTATTTGAGTAAGCCAAAATGTATGTTTGCATATAATTAAATTGGAGTAACAATTTTAGAGATCTGTATTCTTTTGTTTTTACTCTAAAATTACATACTTTAAAATTTCCTGCCTCTGCTTTTGTTGATGCAGGTACCTGACTTGGAATACAGCTTCCTTCTACCTTCATTCCTTTCTTGTTTTTTGCCTGTCCCAAATTCTGGTTGCAAGCCCTTTGTTATGTGAGATCAGACCCAACCTTCTCACATAGAGAAATGTTGAGAGGATTAAATGAGATAAAGTAGGTAAGATAGCCCAGTGCCTAGCACTTAGTAGATAAAAGCTCAATAAATGGAAAGTTACTAGTATTATTACATATTGTTTAAAAAGTATCTGAGCTTTAGCCTTAAAGTGCCAGGTTGACTGCATGTCCTGCATGCTGGAGTACTCCATTGGGGTCACCGCAGAGTTATGTTATTCTTTATAAGATTATTTGTGCCTTGGTGTATTTTATTATTTACTATTGATTGAGGCCAACCCCCAAAGTTATGTATGAAATCTTGTAGGTGTTTATCTGTTAAAGGTGCAAGGGATTCCTATCTGGTAAAAAAGATATATCCAAATGTTACAGTTTAATTGCCCAGTAGGAAGTTAATCAATTTTGTATCTAACCTAGTAATTGTCTAGCATTCTTTCAGTGCCTACATACATTGTATTTAAAATTCTCTTTGAATCAGCTTTACCATCCTGCTGGTTCTCTCATTAATTTACATACATGAGAGTCATTTTAGAAAATTATACTTTACTTAGGTTCTAGTGCATGCTTGGACAAGTGTATATATCTGAGTAAATAGCTGTGTCCACTAGTTAAATATGGGTACGCTACCTCCCTCTACACTATTTTTGCATTTCCAGGGAATCCACAAATTTCTAGTTAAGAACTAGAGTTTAGGGGAAGCCCAGGGTCATTACTCAACTTCTGGTGTATCCTTTCTCTCACACTGAAGGTCAATAGGGTTTCACCGAAGACTTCCCATTTCCAGTTACTACCAACTCTTATCTTCCTCTCTGGGCTCTCTTCTTCTTCCAGCTGATGGTGAAGAAAAAGAATGTTTCAAACTTACCTTCTGCCTGCAGCCCAGTTTTATGTTGAAAATACTTTTAATATAACACACATACAGTGGTTAGGAAAAATAAGCACAGAGTGAATTACAGAGGGTTCAAGTTCTTAAAAAGTACTAGTCTTTTTCAGCACCATCAGGTAATTTATATTCTTCTCTAAACTGGTTATTCTAGTTAGCAATTCTCATAACCTTTTTTCAAGGTTCTTAGCTTCCTCGCATTGGGTTAGAACATGCTCCTTTAGCTCAGAAAAGTTTGTTATTACCCGCCTTCTGAAGCCTACTTCTGTCAATTCATCAAACTCATTCTCCATCCAGTTTTGTTTCCTTGCTGGTGAGGAGCTGTGATCCTTTGGAGGAAGAGAGGCATTCTGGTTTTTGGAATTTTCAGAATTTTTGCACTGGTTTTTCCTCATCTCCGTGGATTTATCTACCTTTGGTCTTTCATGTTGGTGACCTTCAGATGAGGTTTCTGTGTGAACAACCTTTTTGTTGATGTTGATGCTATTCCCTTCTGTTAGTCTTCCTTCTAACAGTCAGGCCCCTCTGCTGCAGGTCTGCTGGAGTTTGCTGAAGGTCCACTCCAGACCCTGTTTGCCTGGGTATCACTAGTGGAGGCTGCACAAGAGCAAAGATTGCTGCCTGTTCCTTCCTCTGGAAGCTTTGTCCCAGAGGGGCACCCGCCAGATGCCACCCGGAGCTCTCCTGTATGAGGTGTCTGTCGACCCCTGCTGGGAGGTGTCTCCCAGTCAGGAGGCATGGGGGTCAGGGACCGACTTGAGGAGGCAGTCTGTCCCTCAGCAGAGCTTGAGTGCTGTGCTGGGAGATCCGCTGCTCTCTTCAGAGACCTCAAGCAGGAACGTTTAAGTCTGCTGAAGCTGTGCCCACAGGTGCTCCTTCCCCCAGGTGCTCTGTCTCAGTGAGATGGGAGTTTTATCTATCAGTCTCTGACTGGGGCTGCTGCTTTTCTTTCAGAGGTGCCTTGCCCAGAGAGGAGGGATCTAGAGAGGCAGTCTGGCTACAGTGGCTTTGCTGAGCTGTGGTGGGCTCTGCCCAGTTTGAACCTCCCGGTGGCAGTTTTTTACACTATGAGGGGAAAACTGCCTACTGAAGCCGCAGTAATGGCAGACGCCCCTCTCCCCACCAAGTTCAAGCATCCCAGGTTGACTTCAGGCTGTGCTGACTTCGCTGCTGTGCTGGCAGCGAGAATTTCAAGCCAGTGAATCTTAACTTGCTGGGCTCCGTAGGGGTGGCATCCACTAAGCTAGAACACTTGGCTCCCTGGCTTCAACCCCCTTTCCAGGGGAGTGAACAGTTGTGTCTCGCTGGCATTCCAGGCACCACTGGGATAAGAAAAAAAAAATTCCTATAGCCAGCTTGGTGTCTGCCAATATCCCTGAATGAATATCGATGTGAAAATCCTCAATAAAATACTGGCAAACAGAATCCAGCAGCACATTAAAAAGCTTATCTACCATGCTCATGATCAAGTCAGCTTCATCCCTGGGATGCAAGGCTGGTTCAACATATGCAAATCAATAAATGTAATTCATCACATAAACAGAACCAATGACTAAAACCACACAATTATCTCAATAGATGCAGAAAAGGCCTTCAACAAAATTCAACACCGCTTCATGCTAAAAACTCTCAATAAACTATTTATTGATGGAATGTATATATCAAAATAAGAAGGGCTACTTATGACACACACACAGCCAATATAATACTGAATGGGCGAAAGCTGGAAACATTCCCTTTGAAAACCAGCACAAGACAAGGATGCCCTCTCTCACCACTCCTATTCAACATAGTACTGGAAGTTCTGGCAGGCCAATCAGATAAGAGAAAGAAATAAAGGGTATTCAATTAGGAAGAGAGGAAATCAAATTGTCTCTGCTTGCAGATGATATGATGGTATATTTAGAAAACCCCATTGTCTCAGCCCATAATCTCCTTAAGGTGATAGGCAACTTCAGCAAAGTCTCAGGATACAAAATCAAAGTGCAAAAATCACAAGCATTCCTATACACCAATAATAGAGAAACAGAGAGCCAAATCATGAGTGAACTCCTTTTCACAATTGCTACAAAGAGAATAAAATACCCAGGAATACAACTTACAAGGGATGTGAAGGACCTTTCAAGGAGAACTACAAACCACTGCTCAAGGAAATCAGAGAGGACACAAACAAATGGGGAAACATTCCATGCTCATGGATAGGAAGAATCAATATCGTGAAAATGGCCATACTGTCCAAAGTAATTTATAGATTCAATGCTATCCCCATCAAGCTACCATTGACTTCCTTCACAGAATTAGAAAAAACTACTTTAAATTACACATGGAACCAAAAAAGAGCCTGTATATCCAAGAAAATCCTAAGCAAAAAGAACAAAGCTGGAGGCATCACACTACCTAACTTCAAACTATACTACAAGGCTACAGTAACCAAAACAGCATGGTACTAGTACCAAAACAGATATATAGACCAATGAAACAGAACAGAGGCCTCAGAAATAATGCCACACATCTATAACCACCTGATTTTTGACAAACCTGCCAAAAAAACAAGAAATGGGGAAAGGATTCCCTATTTAATAAATGGTGCTGGGAAAACTGGCTAGCCATATGCAGAAAACTGAAACTGGACCCCTTCCTTACACCTTATATGAAAATTAACTCAAGATGGATTAAAGACTTAAATGTAAGACCTAAAACCATAAAAAACCTAGAAGAAAACCTTGGCAATACTATTCAGGACATTGGCATGGGCAAAGACTTCATGACTAAAACACCAAAAGCAATGGCAATGAAAGCCAAAATTGAGAAATGGGATATATTTAAACTAAAGAGCTTCTGCACAGCAAAAGAAACTATTGTCATAGTAAACAGGCAACCTACAGAATGAGAGAAAGTTTTTGCAATCTATCCATCTGACAAAAGGCTAATATCCAGAATCTATGAGGAACTTAAACAAATTTACAAGAAAAAAACAAACAACCCCATCAAAAAGTGGGTGAAGGATATGAACAGACACTTCTCAAAAGAAGACATTTATGCTGCCAACAAACATATGAAGAAAGCTTGTCATCACTGGTCATTAGAGAAATGCAAATCAAAACCACAATGAGATGCCATCTCATGCCAGTTAGAATGGCGATCATGAAAAAGTCAGGAAACAACAGATGCTGGAGATGATGTGAAGAAATAGGAATGTTTTTACACTGTTGGTGGGAATGTAAATTAGTTCAACTATTATGGAAGACAGTGTGGTGATTCCTTAAGGATCTAGAACCAGAAACACCCTCTGACCCAGCAATCCCATTACTGGGTATATACCCACAGGATTTTACATCATTCTACTATAAAGACACATACACACGTATGTTTATTGCAGCACCATTCACAGCAGCAAAGACTTGGAGCCAACCCAAATGCCCATCAGTGATAGACTGGATAAAGAAAATGTGACACGTATACACCATGGAATACTATGCAGCCATAAAAAAGGATGAGTTCATGTCCTTTGCAGAGATATGGATGAAGCTGGAAACCATCATTCTCAGCAAACTAACACAGGAACAGAAAACCAAACACTACATGTTCTCACTCATAAGTGGGAGCTGAACAATGAGAACACATGGACACAAGGAGGAACATCACACACCAGGGCCTATCGGGGGGTGGGGGCTAGAGGACGGATAGCATTAGGAGAAATATGTAATGTAGATGACGGGTTGATGGGTGCAGCAAACCACTATGGCAGGTGTATACCTATGTAACAAACCTGCAAGTTCTGCACGCGTATCCCAGAACTTAAAGTAGAATAATTTTTTTTTAAAAGTACTTATCAGGTTTGCCCTGCCAACAGTCTCCATTCTCTATTTAAGTATAAATGAGTAAGCTCTGCTTTCAGCTAGCCTCTTTCCTTTTTCTCAAAGTCTTTGAAAGTTCCTTTGGGAGTTTCAAATCTTCCCTTCCAGCCACCATTCTTTTATTCCTAAGGGTTGAGTTATCATGCTCTCCACTCTATTTGGGAAGGGTATTAACCAGCCTGCCATTCAAGTTATTCAGACCTAGGAGGATCTTTTTACAGCTGAAGGAAGCTCTAAACCAGTGTCTCTAACCTTGAGGTCCAGCCACCTGGCTTGGCACTCTACTTTCCCCAGGCAAAGTCATTTTAGGTCATTGCCTAGGAAAACCCAGGCTTGAATGACCTGTTGAGTAGAGGTTTTCAAAGGAGAAGTGAAGGGGAGGAGATGTAGATTTTACAATGATGGAGGTGTGTGATGGAAAGGGCAGGTCAATGTCTTCTGAAAGGGCATACGCTTCATTGTAATTTCATGCTTGGAGCATTCCTAAAAATTAATATTTTAATAATGTAAATTGTAAAGAAAGAAGAATGACAAAACAGGCCGGTGGTGATGCACTGAAGATGCAAAACTTCTCTACGGTGGTATGGATGGGAACTGGAATTATTGGAATCGACAAGAGATGAGATTTTTATATGTATCAAAAAAAGACATGAATTTTTACAACAGTTGAGGAATGTAGTGGGATTTTGGGGCAAAGCCTTAGTTTAGTTTATATCCTTCTATTGTTCTAGATTCCCAAAGGGGTTTCTAACCCATGGGAACCCCAACTTATGAGGTAGCCTAAGCCATACTTTTTCAATCCAGAAAAAAGTTAGCTGTAACATGCAAAAGTTTTTAAGCTGTATTCAAACTCTGTCTGAAAGGGATTTTCTTTTATTGCTACAAAATTGCATAGTATATGTGACACATTTAACTTTTAGATATGTTTTGTTGAGTAATAAACTAATACTTATAACAGTCCCTGAACTATGTGGATAAAATATGGTTTACATCAGTGAATGTGTATACACATATAAAATACTACAAGGAAAGATTTATGATAACTCACTGACTAGTGAAAGATTGCTTCAGAAAACATAAATCTCCCAAGATCAAACTAATAGCTTTCCCTGAGGGGGCTTCAAAAGAATTTACATTTGAATTGGATCTTGAAACTCTATGTTTGAATTTATCACCCATTCCTCAGGAAAGTTTATAGTTATATATAAGATAGCATTATAAAAATGAAATTCAATGACAACAAATTGTTTTGGTCTTTTAAAAATTATTATCAGAATTATGTTACTCTACTGGACTGATTCTTGCTCTAAATTTAGCTTGTCCCCATAGCATCAAGAATCTGACCTCAAATGGATTTCATAAATAATCCCTTTTAATAAATACCATGATTCTTCGAAATGTAAAAAGAAATCTCATATGGAGGACCCAACAAGGAAAAAGATCTAAAACTAACACAACTTAAAAACTGGTAAAATTCTTCACCTTGGCTTCTTAAATCTGTTTCTATTGCCAACACATAGGTATAAAAAGGCATACAAATTATAATTTCCAAGAACCTGCAGCCAAATCCTCTCCAAATGCTAAGATATATGAGTCTTTACAGAGTCATTGATCCGTTTAGACTGCCACTCATGATTCATCTGTTCTTTAATTCCTAAGGATGAAGTTAGTCACAAGAAATAATGATAGGAATTTAATTTTTTTAAATTAAGAGCTGACAGAGAATAACATTTAAATATGCTAGAATTTATATGCATTCTAAAACAGATTTTCCTTATCAGAATTTATATCTGTATCTATATCTATAAGCTGAATGCACGCCTTTTAGCCCCTGGCTCTGCCCCTTCCTTGCTGTGGGCTGTTCATTGGACCCTTTTGTGCTGGAGTATCCTCACATCTAAAAATGGGGGTAACAATTGTAGTTACCTTATAGGATTGGTGAGAGACTTAAATAAGATAATATGAGTACGAAAACCATGTGCCTGGCCCATAATATAGGCTCAATGGATATTATCATGGTTAATACTTATACATCCAAATGATTGACCGTCAAAATATGATCAAGGCCTTGATATATGTCCCTTAAGCCCTATTTTGGTCTTGTTCTCCTTTCCAGTTGCATTTTACTTACTACACAGTGCAGCTATCCAATTTATACCTTATTTAAATCCTTGCCATAAAATAAGCTATTACATATTTTGTTTAGGGGCTTAAGAGGGTTACTTCTTCCAATGGTTAAAATTATTTCAACTTCTTTATGATGAGAGAAGAGTAAAGGAACCAATGTCCGTTGAGCAAAGATATTGTTTAATTTTTCCGCTACTGTTTCATCTACAGAATGGGCAGAACTCACTCTGGAAGAGCTGGTGGGAATAATGCCATTTGGGAAGCACACAACATAGGCAGCACAGTGGAGCACAAGAAAGTCCGGAGCTGTTAGCTCCCAGGTCCTGAAGGAATGAGAACTTTCACCGGAGTCTGGATTCCACTGTAGACAAAATCCTCTCTGCATCGCCAAATGACTCTTATTTTCCTAAACTTACTCTAAGAATATCTTTTAACAGCAATTTGAATAAACCGACTCACATGCCACTGTGATTTAATGTGTGATTTGCTGCCGAATTAGCTGTGTTTGGCCAGCCCTTCTGTCTTCACATTTTTCATAGTGTTTATCCTTAAGCTTAGCAACCAGCCAAACTTCGAGTGGAATATCAACATTCAAGAGTAAAATGTATTATTAGTTTTCTAATTGTTCCACAAGAGATTGAGTTTGTGTAGTTTACATTTTTGCACTTTCTGTTTTACTTATATCCTCAACGCATGAAATTTTGGCCTGTTCCCCTTTACTATTCACAAACTTCCAAACACTGGTAAAAATGCCTTTGTGTGTCTTTAATTCACGTAACAGATTTGTGTTATGTTAAATGTTAGTGAATATATAAACCTAAGAATACAAGGATAATTTTGTTAAAGAATCAGAAAGTATCAGGACATTCGTTTGTCTTATGGCAGAGACAAATTGAAGTTCCCCACCAAGATATACGTATTTTGGATTTGGGCCAGACAGCTAAAAAACCTGTTTCAACTTAAAACCCAAAAAAGTTTTAAGTTGAAAAAATAATGCTGACTTTTGCTGAAAGTAAATTTTAAACAAAGGTTTTTTTTTAATTTACTCCATTAAAAAATGCATACATTTGGACAGAGCGAGACTCTGTCTCAAAAAAAAAAAAGCATACATTTGTAGTCACAGAATTAGTTTTTGTTTTGACCTTGAAAAGGACTTGAAAGTATTTACTCCAAACTTACTTTACACATACTAAAAATATAGTTTTTGAAAAAAGAAAGTTGATGTGGCTTTTCAGACAAGGGAATGGTAGGTAATGTTTTGCATCAGCTCCGGGTCTTGGGTGATCTCCACCAATCAGAGATCCTTCAGAGCTCGTAGGGTCTAGAAAGATCATTATTTTACACCCTCATTTTACAGACAAAGAACCTGAGACCTGCTAGAGTAAGTGACTTGGTTAAGATAGGGAGCGCTCCAGAGACCGGGTCCAAGATCCTCCCCCGTTTCACAATTAGAAGGCGGCTGTCTAGAGGTCATTCCCTTCCTTATGATCCTCATAAAGTTAATTTCCAGTCTCTTGGAGAGAGAACTGGACGATCGCCTGGCTTAGAAGTTTACCTCCCTCCCCGAACCCCGTTTTCTCTTCCATTTCTTCCGGTCGCGTGTCCCCACCGCCCACAGGTGGAAATCAACCGCCCGCGGGGTTGCGGGGCACAAAGAGGCAGCTGGTGGCTCCGCTGACCCCTTCCCGCCGGCCTGGACGAAGTTTGGGCTCGGGAGCCGCGTGATGCATCCCAAAGAAGGCGCAGAACAGCACGTGTTCTCCCCGGTGCCCGGGGCTCCCACACCACCGCCCAATCGCTGCGGCCGCCTCGTGCTCGGGCCGCGCCTGCCGGCCGCGGGGACTCCGGGCCCGGGTATTCGCGCCGCCGCCGCCCGCCATGCGATTCCGCTTTGGGGTGGTGGTGCCGCCCGCCGTGGCCGGCGCCCGGCCGGAGCTGCTGGTGGTGGGGTCGCGGCCCGAGCTGGGGCGTTGGGAGCCGCGCGGTGCCGTCCGCCTGAGGCCGGCAGGCACCGCGGCGGGCGCCGGGGCCCTGGCGCTGCAGGAGCCGGGCCTGTGGCTCGGGGAGGTGGAGCTGGCGGCCGAGGAGGCGGCGCAGGACGGGGCGGAGCCGGGCCGCGTGGACACGTTCTGGTACAAGTTCCTGAAGCGGGAGCCGGGAGGAGAGCTCTCCTGGGAAGGTATTGCCAGCAGACGCCTGCCCCCGGCGCAGAGCGGGAGCTCCGGCCCGCACCCCCAACCGGGGCCTCGGCCTCGGGCAGGCCCCGCAGGCCCCGGTGGCGCGCGTCCCGGGCATTTTGCCCGCGTCCCTGCGCACTCCCCGGGCGACCTGGGCTGACCCTGCTCTGCCGGCCACGCTGTCGCCGCCAGCCGCGCCTCCGGCTTCCTACTGATTCCCTAGACCCGTACAGCGCTCCCGGCCGCCTTCCCGCCCACTCTGTTGCCTGCCCCTCTGACCTGGTTTCCGCACACCCAGTCCTCAGCTTCTTTCCAACCGCGCCTGCGTCACGGGCCAGTGCCCTTCGTCTCCCGCCCGGGGCCCCCTTCGCCCTCCGAGTGCCCCTCGACCTCCGAGTCCCCTCTTCGCGGGTCCCTTGGCTGCCCGGCCGCGCGCCGCTGATGGCTTCAACAGCCCAGCTCCGCCTTAGTTGGGTTTTGTGTCCTCATTTTCCTGCTCTAATTCACTAAAAAAAACCCCAAACGACCCAACCAACGAAACTAGCGTTTTCGCTAATCCTAGACAGCAACGTGCTACTTAGATTTTTTTTCATAGATATTGAGAATGAACTAATGGAAAGACGTTGAATATTTCCCTTTTTGGATTTTTTTTTCTTTTTAAATCCCAGATATATGACAATTGAGACATGACCTGATTTCTTAAAATACTAAAACAATACATGCTGGTTGTAAAATAATAATAAAGAAATGTACATAGTGAAAACTTACAGTGTTTCCTCCACACATCTTAAGCACACTGCTTGTACACATTTATGTATGTGATATATGCATATACTTTTTTTTTTTACAAAAATTATATAGTAATTCTGAATTTTTGCTTTTCTTGGCTAACAATATGTTAGGGACATCTTTCACTGTCACTACACGTAGATATGTATTTTACATGTAGATGTATATTTTAAATGGCAACAAATTATTCTGCACCTACCAATGTGCATTTAGGTTCTTTTCAGTTTTCCTCTGTCGTAAACAGTAGTGGCTTAATTGAAATTCCTTTTACAGGTATCTTTGAACATTCGGGAGTGTTTCTGCAGAGTGGATTCAAAGAAGTGAAATTATTAGGTCAAAATGCAGTCATTTTTTTTAACACTTCATTAAAGACTGCTAAATTATGCCCTAAAAGGGTGATAACTAATATCGGCTCCCGCCAACAGTGTCTGAATTGAGACAGCCCCTTTCTTTAAAGGAAATGTGCAAGGTTGTAGACTGGAGTGGGTGTGACTCAATAGTTGAAGTCAATGAAATGAATGTCTCTTTAGAAGTTTATATGAAAAAAAAATGGGCCATTTAGCCTGTAATGATGTAGAAACAAAGAATCAGTAAAGAAGATAGAGTGGAATGTGTTTATATATTATCCTTGTTCTCCTTTTCTACCTCACTGGGCTTATGGTCTGGTAGCATTTATTGGTCTGTTATTTTACCATGACAGAATTGAAGGATACCCTCTTCAGTTTATCCTTTCTTTACAGAGTATTACTATTATTCATAGTATTGTAGAATTATTTTTTAAAATAATATCTGATAATTGTAATAAAAATGGAAATGGTGTGAAACAAACATCTTCCCTTTCCCTAGTTCTTTAGCCTTTCTAATAGTCCTCCCTATGCCGTTAATAGTTTGCTTATGTTGCTATTTCTTAAGGTACCACAAACTTTTGTTTTTAATTTTTCTAATAGTTACCATATAAGTTATATATAATTTTAAAAGTTAAAATTAGGCAATAGATATTGACACCTACTGGATGCCCATAAAATTAACCATCACACCTGTTATGAAATATGAGGAATTTAGCTCAAGTTCACTCTCTGTCTTCTCTGCTGATTTTTTTTTACTATTATTTTCAGTTTTTTTGATAAATATTTTTCTTTACTATCCAAGCAGGAATTATTTTCAGTTTTGTATTAAAAATTGACTGTTGACTTTCTAGGAAGTTACTCCTATAAGAGAAGATAAGAAAAATATTACAATTTCTTCCTGTCTCACTTTGGTTTATTATGACTTTTACATTATCAAGTTTTATATAATTTATATTCTATTTTCTAATTGTTACAGTGCCTTCTTGTTTAAGGTAAATAGACTGATTCTAAACATCGTAAATTAACAGAGAGCTTTATGAGAAGCAGGGTAGCCAAGTGTTTAAGAGCAAGGATTCTGGAGCCAGATTGCCTGGGCTCACCAACCAGTGTGGGATTTGAGGCGTGTCACCTCAGCTCACAATGAAAGGACCAAGCTGCCTAATAAATGAACTGTATTTTGTAGAATAGGATATATATTAAGAACTTACAAGAGGACATATGGTAAATGTTAAATAAGGGCTAGTTATTATTTTTTACTATGATTATTGGGAAACCACGTAGTGCAATTAGACTCGTAAACGAGGAAATAAAATTTTGTGACATGAAAACTGTACCACTGCAAGGAAAAATTCTCTTTTCTTCACTATAAATCATGTTCAGATTTTACTTAAAATGGTACTAGAATTTGTTTTACTTCATATTTGGACTGTAATGTTCTTCTACAACTTATTTAAAAATTTGTTATTAATTTTTTTAACAGAAGAGTTAAACCAGTTCTCACAATGTCCTAGCTTAATTGCACTACTTGATGAATGCATATTGCTTATTTCTTGGAAATAGAATTTTTTCCTTGAAGAATTAGGATTCCTGTTCTAATTTTCACTTTTCACTAATATATGGCTTTCTGATATATATATATATATATGTGTGTGTGTGTTTCTGATATATGTATCAGTTTTATATAAAATATTGACTGTTGACTTTCTATTACATAGAAAGTTCATTCTTATAATCCTATTATGCAGGAAGTTACCCCTATATGAGAGGATAAGAAAAATAGCTTACTTACACATTCCTCTCCCTTCCTTACTTTGGCATACACACACACACACACACACACACACACACACACACACACACACAAGTCTTAGCTGTAAACCTGAGACTTTAAAGAAAACAATCGAACTCCTATGTTAGTTGCACTGTTTTAAATGGTATATCTTCCTCTTTCTTAAAAACCTTAATCATTTCTTTGGAAAATTTTCAAGAAATGGTAAAATCAGAGAGAAAATATCTGAGCCCTCAAATTCCTAAAATGTCTTTATTTGGCTTTCCCACTTGATTGATCATTTGGTACAGTATTCTGGTCTTAAAATAATTTTTCCTTTGAAGACTTTGCCTCAGTAATTTCTAGCTGATAATTATCAGCTGTGGCTGATAATTCTAATGTGAAACTAAGCCCATTCCTGTTAGCAGTCTGTTTTATCACTTGGCACTTGGTTGGCTCTTTAAATTCCAGGAATTGTTTCCTTCAACTCAGGGAAATTTTCTATGATTTCTTTCTCTTTTTTTTGTTGTTCATTAAAAAAATTTCTTCTAAAAAATGACATATATGTGCAGAATGTGCAGTTTTGTTACATAAGTATTATACATGTGCCATGGTGGTTTGCTGCACGTATTGACTCATCCTCTAAGTTCCCTCCCCTCAACCCCCACCCACCAACAGGCCTGGGTGTGTGATGTTCCCCTCTCTGTGTCCATGTGTTCTCTATGTTCAGCTCCCACTTATGAGTGAGAACATGAAGTGTTTGGTTTTGTGTTCCTGTGTTCTCATTAGTCATTGGGCACTTAGGTTGGTTCCATATCTTTGCAATTGTCAATTTTGCTGCTATAAACATACATGTGCTCTGTAGTCAATTGTTTTTTCAGGATGGCTTTTTTATTCTATTGATTTTTCTCCAGTATCTGGTAGTCCTTGGATATCCATTCATTTTTATGAATGAAGGATATGCTGATCAGTAGGGGTAGCTGTGCTGGTTTTCTGTTGAAGTTGTTAGGTTTATTGAAAACCTCCTCTAAATGGGAGAACACTCCATGGAATACTGTGTAATTTGGCAGATTTTGTTAAGGATAAAATTCCGCTCAGGGTGTGTGGCTGGGGAGCCAGCAGGCTTAAGATCGTTATCATTGGCAAAGTAAAAAGAACTTTATCATGAGGTGGGATAATTTAGTATATTTTATTGTTGAATGGAGTTTCCTTTTTTTTTTACCTCTAGGTCTGTCGTGTGGGTCTGTAGACATCACAGGATTTGTTTCACCCAATCTCCAGCTCCTATACCCACACTAGGGTCCTTTCCAGGAAACCCTTTCCCTACTGTGTTTAGAGCATGCTTATTCCATGTTGGTGATGGGAAGGGGTTGAAGGAGGCAGGTGGGAAACCTTTCTTTCAACTCCTCTCCAGGCTGACATGCGTTTATTTGTTAGGTTTCCTCTTTCATGTTGCTTTTCTAGAAGACCTCCCTAACTACCTACTGATTCTTTCTCGTAACATCTGTTCCTTTTTCTTATATCACTTATTACAGGCTAAAAATCACATTAACTATGCTGGATTGGACTCTTTTGCAAGTAACAGAAACTGAATGTGAACCAGTCTAAAAATAATTTTAAAAAATCAATTCATGTAACCAAACTGACAGAAGCATGGAGTACAGCCTCTCTCTCCTCACTTGCTTTCTAGCTCTAACTCTCTTGTTCTCAGATTTGCTTTTCTCAGGTCTTGGCTTTATTTTCTCAAGATAATTGACTCTGTCAAGCTAGGCTTTCCCACAAGAAGCTCAGGACTATATGCCTAAATTGGATGTCACGTGCAGTGTCACACTGTATTCTCTTGGCTTTTCCCTTAAGGCAACAAGATGGCTGCCGCAGCTCTGTTCATCACATGTGCATTTAGTGGAATAAGGGAGAAGAAGGAAGAGTGGAAGAGTCATCCTTAGGTATTCCCCATGATCTAGGAAGCAAATGTTCACCAGAATACCTCCACACTCCCACTTTGTTTTATGTTTAGAATTGGCCAGAACTATTGTGTTTGACTATCTCTGCTGCAGAAGAGACTGGGTGTATTAGTCAGTTCTTGCATTGCTATAAAGAAGTGCCTGAGATTGGGTAATTTATAATGAGAAGAGGTTTAATTGGCTCATGGTTTTGCAAGCTGTACAGGAAACGTGGCTGGGGAGGCCTCAGGAAACTAACAAATATGGCAGAAGATGAAGGGGAAGCAGGGACGATCTGCATGGCTGGAGCAGGAGGAAGAGAGAAAGATGGGGAAGTGCTACACACTTTTAAACAACTAGATCCCATGAGAACCTACTCACTATCATCATGAGAATAGCAAGGGGGATGTCCACCCCCATGATTTAATCACCTTCCACCAGGCCCTTCCTCCAACATTAGGAATTATAATTCAGACATGAGATTTGGGCAGGGACACAAATCTAAACCATATCATTCCACCTCCGGCCCCTCCCAAATCTCCTGTCCTTCTCACACTGTAAAATACAATCTTTCCTTCTCAACAGTCCCCCAAAGTCTCAGCTTATTTCAGCATTAACTCAGAAGTTCGCAGTCCAAAGTCTCATCTGAGACAAGGCAAGTCCCTTTTGGCTAGGAGCCTGTAAAATCAAAACCACTTAATTACTTCCAAGATGCAATGGGGGTACAGACATTGGCTAAGTACTCCCATTCCAAAAGGGAGACGTTAGTCAAAACAAAGGGGTTATAGGCCCCACACAAGTCCAAAACCTAGCAGAGCAGCCGTAAAATCTTAAAGTTGCAAAATAATCTCTTTTGACTCCATGTCTCACACCCAGGTAACATTGATGTGAGGGGTGGGCTTTCAAGGCCATGGGCATCTCTGCCCCTGTGGCTTTGCAGGGTACAGCCCCCATGGCTGCTTTCATGAGCTGGTATTGAGTGTCTGTGGCTTTTCCAGGCCCACAGTGCAAGCTGTTGATGAATCTACCATTGTCTAGAGGACAGTGGCCTTCTTTTCATAGCTCCAGTAGGCAGTGCCCCAGTGGGAACTCTGTTTGGGGGCTCCAACTCAACATTTCCCCTGTGCACTGCCTTAGTAGAGGTTCTCACTGAGGGCTCTGCTGCTGCAGCAGACTTCTGCCTGGATATCTAGGTGTTTCCAAATATCCTCTGAAATCTAGGTGGAGGCTCCCAAGCCTAAACTCTTGCCCTCTGTGCACCAGCTGGCTTAACATCACATGGACGCTTCCAAGGATTATGGCTTGCACCCTCTGGAGCAGTGGACTGAGACATATTTGGGACCCTTTTAACCAAGGCTGGAGGTGGAGAAGCTAGGATTCAGGGAGCAGTGTCCTGAGGTTGTACAGGGTAGTGAGGCCCTGGGCCTGTGAAACTATTTTTCCCTCCTAGGCCTCCAGGCTTGTGGTGAGAGGGGCTGCTATGGAGGTCTCTGAAATGCCTTCCAGGCCTTTTCTACATTGTGTTAGCTGTTAATATACAACTCCTCTTTACTTATGCAAGTTTCTACAGCTGGCTTGAATTCCTCCCTAAAAATGGGGTTTTCTTTTCTACCACATGGCAAGGCTGCAAATTTTCCAAGCTTTTATGCTCTGCTTCCCTTTTAAGTATAAGTTCCAGTTTCAGATAATCTCTTTGCTCATAAATATGCGCATATGCTGTTAGAAGCAGCCAGACCACACCTTGAATGCTTTGCTGCTTAGAAATTTCTTCCACCAGATACCCTAAATCATCTTTCTCAAGTTCAGATTTCCACAAATCTCTAGAGCAGGAGCACAATGCTGCCAGTCTCTTTGCTGAAGCACAACATGAGTGACTACTGTAGTTCCCAGTAAGTTCCTTATCTCTAGCTGAGACCACCTCAGCCTGGACTTCACTGTCCATATCAGTATCAGCATCTTGGTCACAACCATTCAACGAGTCTCCAGGAAGTTCCAAACTTTCCTTCATCCTCCTGCTTCCTCTGAGTCCTCCAAACTGTCCCAACCTCTGCCCAACACCCAGTTCTAAAGCTGCTTCCACATTTTCAGGTATCTTTATAGTAATGCACCTCTTCCCAGAACCAGTTTTCTGTATTAGTCAGTTCTTGCATTACTATAAAGAATGACCTAAGACTGAGTGATTTATAAAGAAAAGAAGCTTAATTGACTTATGATTCTCCAGGCTGTACAGGAAGCATGGCTTGGGAGGTCCAGGAAACTTACAAACGTGGCAGAAGGCAGAGGGGAATCAGGCACGTCCTATATGGCTGGAGCAGGAGGAATAGAGAGAAGGGGGAAGTGCTACACACTTTTAAACAACCAGATCTCATGAGAACGCACTTTCACAAGAACAGCAAGGAGGAAGTCTGCCCCCGTGATTCAATCATCTCTCACCAGGCCCCTCCTTCAACATTGGGGATTACTGTTCAGAGATGAGATTTGAGTGGGGACAAAAATCCAAACCATATCACTGGGAAAGTGCTTTATTTAGGCCAGCACATTCCTTCCCTGAAAAAAATTAGGGTAGTGATTACCAAGAAGAATGAGTAGAGTAGATTTTAGGTAGGCAGCTAACAATGCATGCTACAGTTTAAAACAAAAATATCATGTACAACATTTATTTGTGTATTTATTGGTTTTTGTCTTCTACCAGATTGTAAACTCTATGAGTGTAGGGACTATGTGTATTTTATTCATTCTTTTATATCCTGCAATTGTAGTTGATACATAGTAGCTGCTCAGTAAATATTGGTTGAATGAATAGAGCACAGAACAGAAACAGATGGAGTTTTTTTTTTTATCATGGGCTAATTACTTCTTAGGTGCTTTCAATTAAATTACCCTTTGTCCTCACAACAACACTGCAAGGCAGATATTCATTTCTCTGTTATATAAATAAGAAAATTGAGGCTTTCTTCTAGGTCTAATCTGCTATGAATCCCATCCAGTGAAATTTTATTTTCAGATACTGTATTTCTCATCTGTAGAAGTTCCATTCAGTATTCTTGTGCATCTTTTTCTTTTGTTCTCATTTAGCTTATGTTTTTCTTTAAATTCGTGACCATGTTGAAGATATAGCCAGCGTCCTTATCTTCTCGTTTCCTTATATATGTCATATTTGGGTGTGGTTTCTATTGACTAATTTTTCTAACAGTTATTGATAGTATTTGACTACTTCTTTCCATGCCTTTTTGAGTAACCATAGCTGAGCTTTATTTGTGGATTATATTAAGGTATGATAAATTATATTACATGTATTTTTAAGAATAAACTGTTCAGAATAATTTTAGATTTACAGAAAAGTTGCAAAGACAGTACAGAGTGTTCCTATATACTCCTTACCCAGTTTCCTCTGTTGTTAATATTTTATATTAGTATGACACTTGTGATAATTAAGGAACCAATATTGATACATGATTATTAACTAGGATCCAGATTTCATTCATATTTCATTATTTTTACTTAACATACTTTTTCTCTTCCAATACCTTATCTATATGACCACATTACATTTATTATGACTGTGATAGTTTCTCAGACTTTATGTATTTCTGCAATGACCTTAAAAGTTTTGAATAGTATTCATCAGGTATTTTGCAGAAAGTTGCTCAATTGGGATTTTTCTGGTGTTTCTTTCTCATCATTAGACTTGGATTATGGGTTTTTGGGAAGACCATCAAAGTAAAGTGCCTTCCTTATTACATCATATCAAGGATCTATACTATTAACATGACTTACTACCGTTTGTGATGACTTTGATCATGTAGTTGAAGTCATATTTGTTAGTTTTCTCTGCTGTAAAAGTTGTGTTTTCCCCATATTTCCATACTGTAGTCTTTCAGAAGAAGTCACTGTGCAGTGCTCACGTTTAAAAAGTGAGAAGTTATGTTCTGCCTGCTTGAGGGCAGAATATCTACATTAATTTTCTGGAATGTATTTATATGGAGGATTTGTTTCTTCTCCCTCATTTATTTACCTATTCAATTATTTATATATATAGGAATTCACGGATATTATTTTATACTTCGGTTTAAATATCTTACTACTTTATTTTCTTGTTCAGTTTATTTCAGGTTTGGCCATTGAGAACTCTTTCAGTGACTTCTCTTTTGTGTCTCTTTGACATCCCCCCATCTTTGTGTGTGTGATTTTTAGTTTGTTTTTGAGCACTTCCTTACTTTCTGGCACTACAAGGTGCTCTGAGATCATCTTTTATGTCTCCTTCCTCCACACTAAAATTGGACATTTCTCCAAGGAGCTCTGTTTGATTTTATTGTAGAATGGTATTAGAAATCAAGATCTGGGCAGTGAGTGTGCCTCTTCCTTCTGGGATATTGTTGCTTGTAGGCCTTCTTAGCTGGCAAAACAAAGAAATATACATTTATATTAATTATGTATATATATGGGAAATATATTCTTTGTAATATAAAGTTCTGTGGATTTTGATAATGCACAGTGTCATGTATTCATTATGATAGTCTCATTTAGACTAGTTTCACCTCCCTAGAAACTCCTCTGTCTTGTGTCTATTCAACCCTTCCCACTCCTCAAACCCTTGGCAACCACTGATCTGTTTACCATCTCCATAGTTTTGCCTTTCCACAATGTCAAGTAATTAGAATCGTACAGTGTGTAGCCTTTTCAGACTGGCTTCTGTCACTTAACAATATATTTAATATCTATCTATGTTTTTTTCTGTAGCTGTAATTTCTTTTTATTGCTGAATGATGTTCCATTATATGTATGTTCCACATTTTGTTTATTTGCCTATTGAAAGACATCTTGATTGCTTCCAGGTTTGGGTGATTATGAATAAACATTGGTGTGCAGATTTTTGTGTAGGTATGAATTTTTATATCAGTGGGTAGATATCTAGGAGTGGATTTGCTGAATCATGTGATAAGACTACTCAGCATTGTAAGAAACTGCCAAACCATCTTTTAGAGTGGCCTAGTATTTTTCATTTCCACTGGCATAGAATGAGAGTTCCTGTTCCACATTTTCATCAGTGTCGATGTTGTTAGTGTTTTGGATTTTAACTACTCTAATAGGTGCATAGTGGTATCTCATTGTTTAGATGTGCAATTCTGTAATAAATGATATTGAGCATTGTTTCATATACTTATTTGCCATCTGTATATATTCTTTGGGTGTCTGTTCAGATCTTTTCATTTTTAAATTCAAGATTTTTAAGAGTTCTGTGTATATTTTGGATACAAGTCTTTGAGAGATGGGTGATTTGCGAATATTTTCTCTTAGTGTGTGACTTATTTTTTATTGTAGCAGTGTCCATTGCAAAACAAAACTATTAATAAAATCCAACAACTTTTTTTTTCTTTCACGGATTATGCTTTTGGTATTGAATAAAAAACCTCTTCTCCAAATCCAAGGGCATCTAGTTTTTCTCCTATGTTATTTTTGGAAGTTTTTACATATGTATATATTTATAAGCCATTTTCTGTTAATTTTTATGTTTTATATAAGGTCTGTGGCTAGGTTCTTTTTGCTCCCCATATGGACATCCACTTGTTCCAGCACCGTTTTTTGAAAATACTGTCCATTATTTTTTAAATTGTCTTTATTAGAAACCACCTGACTTTATTTGCATATGTCCATTTCTGTGCTCTCTATTCAGTTCTATATGTCTGGTTTTTTTGAAACCAGTATCACACTCTGTTCATTACTGTAGGTTTATACTGATCTTGAAATAGTGTAGTGTGAATCTTCCAACTTTGTTCTTGTTCTTCAAAATTGTGTTGGCTCTTGTTGGTCATATGCTTTTCCAAATACTTTTTAGATTCAGTTGTTGACTTGTACAGAATAGCTTGCTGTGATTTTGTGTTGAAGCTATAGATCGAGTTCAGAAGAACTGGCATCTTAACAATATTGAGTTTTCAAACTTATGAACATAGAATATTTCTCCCGTTTTGTTAGATTTATACATAAGGGTTTTTGGTGTGCTATTTTAAATAGTATATTTAGTTTTCCTTAAACAATTAAATTTCAGTTGTTCTTTGCTGATATCTAGGAAATAAATTAACTTTTGTATCTATTGATTTTTGTTTGCATGCTGGCCATTGTAATTTCCATTGTTTCATAGAATTTGGATTAGTTTCTGACAGTTAAGTTACTTGTGGATTAGCTTGTTCTATGTAAGGTTCCTCTTGAAGGTTTACAAAGGCAGGTCTCTAGGAAGGTTAGTGCAGCCCCACTATTAAGCAATGAACTCTGGGTTCTTTACTGAATGCCTTATGTATTCAGTGCCCCAAGATTTCCTCACTTTGTCTGGTGGAGACTAAAATGTTTCCCAGTTCTGTGTAAGCTCTGCAAGTTGTCTGGCTTACAATTTTCAGAAATTTTTCTTTTCTTGCTGTTTGTTCTTTGTATGACTCTGTCAAAGTTTACGTTATGCATCCACAGATTGACATGCAGCCAAAGAATCTAGGAAACTTTTATGCAGATTTATGGACTTCTTTGTCTGCATAGCTTTCTCATCTCTGGTATTTAACTCTCACTTTGTTCTCCCCAAATGTGAGAGTAAAGTCCCACATCCCTATGTCATGGTTTGGAAATGCCCTGAAGTCAGAAATCCATGGCATTTATATCATTCATCTTGTTTGTTTTCTTCTCTTAGGGATTATAGTCCTGTACTGCCCTTTATTCAACATTCAAAAACAATTATTTTATGAATTTTGCCATTTTTCTAGTTGTTCTTTTTGTTGGCAGGAACAGAAATCTCTACTGATTTTAAAAAATTTTGCAGGCAGGTATTTGTCCAGCATATTCTTAAATTTTTTGCAAAATAATAAGTCTTGATTTTGTTATTTAACTTATTTCTAATTTTTTTGGTATACTTGTGTGTTTTTGTGTTCTGTGTGTATGCATATGTATATAGTCTAAACTATATCTTTCTTGTGAAATTAGATTATTTGTTTTGGAACTCTCTTCCTTCATGCTGAAAATCCTTAACTCTAATTATAATGTGCCATTAGATTGACATGTCCCCACTCAGTGATACTCTGGATGAGGTTTTATATTCTTAGATTTTAATGGCCATAAATTCAGCCTTCAAATTATCACTATTTTTTTACTCCACTCTTTCATTTGTCCTGCACAAACTGTAATTTACCTTCATTTCATATTACCTTTTGTGCTACAGCATTTATGTTAGAGCATATTTGATATAAAAATTTTGAATCCTTAAATAATCTATTATAATTTAAGAAGATTAAACAAATCAACATGAAATTTTATGTCTTTAAAATAACACATTTGTTTGCGAAGGCAGCCATAATCAAGTACCGCACACTGGGTGGTTTAAATAACAGAAATTTATGGTTCCACAGATCTGAAGCCTAAAGGCCCAAAATGAAGGTGCCATCAGAGTTGGTTTCTTATGAAAGCTGTGAGGTAATTATCTGTTCCAGGCCTCTTTCCTTGGTTTATAGATGGCTATCTTCTCCCTGCCTCTTAACACCATCTTCTCTTTTTGTCTCTGTGCCCAAATTTCTTCTTATAAAGGCACTAATCATATTGGATTGGGGCCACCCCTAATTACCTCATTTTAACTTTATTACCACTGTAAACATCCTATCTTCAAATAAGATCACATTCTGAGGATCTAGGAGTTAGGACTTTTATATGAATTTTGGGGGACACAGCTCAACGCATAACAGAGTAAATCTTTTCTAATACTTCATTCACCAAATTATTCTAACATTTCGGGTTATGATTTAGTATTCCCTTCTATACCACATTACCTCTACTAGGCATGACATGGAAATTTGGCAAGTAAATTTTAATATCCCATATAGAAACTCTGAGCTCTAGAACTTATTAGGGAGAAGTTCTTTGTGTTTGTGTTGGCTGTGCGGTATCTTTGTATTATCAGTAAGAAGAGAATTGAGAGAAAATGCCAACAAAACTGGGAGGTGAGTAGAGACTCTGTTTATTCCAACTGGTCCTTTTCCTTGACTTTTCTCTTAATTTCCCCATCCTTCTTTTCCAAAATAAATATTCATTTAATGTGTTGTTTCAGCCAAAATGATTCAGAGTTTTTGAGAACATTATCAAGAAGTACATTCAAATCCAAATGAAAAGCCTTTTCCTTTACTCTTGGATTAAACCAAAGTCTTCTACAAATCCAAAATAAAATTATGCCAGACTAAAATAATCCAGGTGTATAAATTGCTACAGTTTCTCATTCTATCTCCCCCCGTATCTGATCTTCCATCATTTACCAGGGTTAATGATAACTGAAATGATATTACTTGTTACTTTTAGATGATTTATTCATGTTCCATAGAAGCAGAATGGAGGTTCTAATATTAGGGCAAATTAAAGAAAGTAGTGTTGCATGCTCACAGGTGAGAAGAGACAAAAGTTATGAATTTTTCCCCCCAAAAGGTAGTAAAGCAGCTACAATGTTATGAAGTGTTCTTTGGTGACCTACCAGAAACAAAATAATAGTTTGAATAAAGTATAAGCTTAAACCAGTATAACATATTTTATGATGTCTAGAGAAATAATAGGCATCTGATAGAGATTTTTTATTTGTGTAAAAATAATGCTTATGTGTTTGAGATGTGAGAGTGAATGTGTTTGAGATATGAGAATGAATTGTGAATGAATGAGAGTGAATGCTCATGTGTTTGAGATGTGAGAATGAATTGTGCTTGCAGAAAGCCAGTAAACAGATAGTTCAATGAGATAAGAGCTGTCTTAGGAGATTGTACCTTTTTCTGAAAGAGCTGTGGTAAGGCTGACAGGTCAAGATTGACTGACTGGCTGGGCCTTCACCAGGTGTGAGAAGTCTTAGTACCATTGTTGGTCCCAGGACTTCTGTTCCAGTAAGCTCATTAAAATGTTTTATTTTTCCAACACCATCACCAATTTGAGTTTCATTATCTGGAATATCTTCTAAGTTTTTTGCTCTGATGCTGGCATCCTGGGCAAAGTCCAGATAGCTCAGGCCTGTAGTGCCGCCAGTACATACAGGAGTGAGAAGCCCAACAGTTTCAATTCCGTGATCTTTGTTTTTAAATGGTAAATTGTAATGCCACATGAATGTAGCGTTTTATCTTGAATTTTAGCTAAGTAAAACTTCAGAGAATTAAGGGAATGATTTTTTTCTCCTTTTTATTTGACAGGGTCTGGCCCTGTCACCCAGGCTGGAGTACAGTGGCATGATCTTGGCTCACTGCAGCCTCCACCTCCCAGGCTCAAGCCATCCTCCCATGTCAACCTTCTGAGTAGCTGAAACCACAGGCATGTTTCACCATGGCCAGCTAATTTTTGTATTTTTTAGTAGAAATGGGGTTTCGCCATGTTGCCCAGGCCTGTCTCGAACTCCTGAAGCACAAGTGATCCACCTGCCTAGGTGACCCAAAGTAATGGGATTACAGGTGTGAGCCACTGCACCCGGTCAGGTTATTATAAAATTATTGTCTTTTAAACCTTAGTCAAAAGGCTCAATACTGTTTCTATGAGCAAAGAGAAATTTCATCATGGTTTGATCTATTACCAACATTTTTCAACATTATATTTGTAGATTTTATGAACTCTGTATGTTAGGAAGAAGTTAGCATAACATTTACATTCATGCCTTTTGCCATAAAATACCAAAATATTACCATCTCTGTTGTTTGGAGTTAGCAAAAGTCTGTCTGTTTGATGAATATGACAATCAGTATTTGGTACAATTCCAGAACTGGAACAATCTGGAACCCCACACATGGAAAACAATATTTGGGGGTCACACTGTTATTTCCATCATCTTCGATTTAGAGCTATCCTTAATTTCACCCATGGACTTCTGAGGTAAAAATAATTCTGAATGTTGTACAAAAAGACATTAGTTTAAAGTGTTGCTTTAACACTTACTAGTTCAGAATAATTATGAGGAAGAATTCACTTAATGTATATGAGTATTGCTTGTAAATGGAAGTAAAACTATTTTATATAAAAATATTGACAATATTTTGTCATTGGTTTGTGTTTCTTAGTTTTGACAATGTCTCATGTTTTCTCTACAATGAAGAAGTATCCCATAAAAGAAATACTTATTTAAAAAGTTCTTTACTCCAGAGCTATGTATGCTGTTTTGCACAGACTTCAGTCTTTACTTAATGTGGTTAGAAGTTTGAATCTGAAATTTTAGCTTGATAATGTTGTCTTTTTATTGTGGTTGAAGAAGTTTTGTTATCTCTTAGAGGGATGTACTTAGAATCCATTAGTGAATCAATCTAACTAGAGATGAGAAATGTTGAGAGATATGATCCAAATGAAACATAAAAAACACTAAAAACTCTTCTAGGTATTCTGGTAATACAAAAATGTGTTAACTTTATTAAACCTCAAATTTTAGTATTGTTTAAATCGTTATTTTGGTATTAACCACTGAGAAGAGATCTCTATTACTTTTGCACCTTCAGTTAGGAAAACTAAAACCCTAACAAATCAGAATCAGTATTTGATTCACTTATTCAACTCATGGAAGAACTTGGAAGCTCAGTTATACACCTGGAATTGTGATAGGTACTGGGATACCAAGATGAAAAATTTACAGCCCTTGAGGTTAAGAGGTATTTTTAGTTGAGGGGAAAAAATGTTTATTGTCAAGTAAGGACTAAAGCAGAAGTCTGAAACCTATATGCAATGTTTTTATTTATTTATTTATTTATTATTATTATACTTTAAGTTTTAGGGTACATGTACACAATGTGCAGGTTAGTTACATATGTATACATGTGCCATGCTGGTGCGCTGCACCCACTAACTTGTCATCTAGCATTAGGTATATCTTCCAATGCTATCCCTCCTCCCTCCCCCAACCCCACAACAGTCCCCAGAGTGTGATGTTCCCCTTCCTGTGTCCATGTGTTCTCATTGTTCAATTCCCACCTATGAGTGAGAATATGCGGTGTTTGGTTTTTTGTTCTTGCGATAGTTTACTGAGAATGATGATTTCCAATTTCATCCATGTCCCTACAAAGGACATGGACTCATCATTTTTTGTGGCTGCATAGTATTCCATGGTGTATATGTGCCACATTTTCTTAATCCAGTCTATCATTGTTGGACATTTGGGTTGGTTCCAAGTCTTTGCTATTGTGAATAATGCCACCATAAACATACGTGTGCATGTGTCTTTATAGCAGCATGATTTATAGTCATTTGGGTATATACCCAGTAATGGGATGGCTGGGTCAAATGGTATTTCTAGTTCTAGATCCCTGAGGAATCGCCACACTGACTTCCACAAGGGTTGAACTAGTTTACAGTCCACCAACAGTGTAAAAGTGTTCCTATTTCTCCACATCCTCTCCAGCATCTGTTGTTTCCTGACTTTTTAATGATTGCCATTGTAACTGGTGTGAGATGGTATCTCATTGTGGTTTTGATTTGCATTTCTCTGATGGCCAGTGATGGTGAGCATTTTTTCATGTGTTTTTTGGCTGCATAAATGTCTTCTTTTGAGAAGTGTCTGTTCATGTCCTTCGCCCACTTGTTTTGATGGGGTTGTTCATTTTTTGTGTGTAAATTTGTTTGAGTTCATTGTAGATTCTGGATATTAGCCCTTTGTCAGATGAGTAGGTTGCGAAAATTTTCTCCCATTTTGTAGGTTGCCTGTTCACTCTGATGGTAGTTTCTTTTGCTGTGCAGAAGCTCTTTAGTTTATTTAGATCCCATTTGTCAATTTTGGCTTTTGTTGCCATTGCTTTTGGTGTTTTAGAGATGAAGTCCTTGCCCATGCCTATGTCCTGAATGGTAATGCCTAGGTTTTCTTCTAGGGTTTTTATGGTTTTAGGTCTAACGTTTAAGTCTTTAATCTGTCTTGAATTGATTTTTGTATAAGGTGTAAGGAAGGGATCCAGTTTCAGCTTTCTACATATGGCTAGCCATTTTTCCCAGCACCATTTATTAAATAGGGAATCCTTTCCCCATTGCTTGTTTTTCTCAGGTTTGTCAAAGATCAGATAGTTGTAGATAGATATGCGGCGTTATTTCTGAGGGCTCTGTTCTGTTGCATTGATCTATATCTCTGTTTTGGTACCAGTACCATGCTGTTTTGGTTACTGTAGCCTTGTAGTATAGTTTGAAGTCAGGTAGTGTGATGCCTCCAACTTTGTTCTTTTGGCTTAGGATTGACTTGGCAATGCAGGCTCTTTTTTGGTTCCATATGAACTTTAAAGTAGTTTTTTCCAATTCTGTGAAGAAAGTCATTGGTAGCCTGATGGGGATGGCATTGAATCTGTAAATTACCTTGGGCAGTATGGCCATTTTCACGATATTGATTCTTCCAACCCATGAGCATGGAATGTTCTTCCATTTGTTTGTATCTTCTTTTATTTCCTTGAGCGGTGGTTTGTAGTTCTCCTTGAAGAGGTCCTTCACATCCCTTGTAAGTTGGATTCCTAGGTATTTTATTCTCTTTGAGGCAATTGTGAATGGGAGTTCACTCATGATTTGTCTCTCTGTTTGTCTGTTATTGGTGTATAAGAATGCTTGTGATTTTTGTACATTGATTTTGTATCCTGAGACTTTGCTGAAGTTGCTTATCAGCTTAAGGAGATTTTGGGCTGATACAATGGGGTTTTCTAGATATACAATCATGTCGTCTGCAAACAGGGACAATTTGACTTCCTCTTTTCCTAATTGAATACCCTTTATTTCTTTCTCCTGCCTAATTGCCCTGGCCAGAACTTCCAACACTATGTTGAATAGGAGTGGTGAGAGAGGGCATCCCTGTCTTGTGCCAGTTTTCAGAGGGAATGCTTCCAGTTTTTGCCCATTCAGTATGATATTGGCTGTGGGTTTGTCATAGATAGCTCTTATTATTTTGAGATACGTCCCATCAATACCTAATTTCTTGAGAGTTTTTAGCATGAAGGGTTGTTGAATTTTGTCAAAGGCCTTTTCTGCATCTATTGAGATAATCATGTGGTTTTTGTCTTTGGTTCTGTTTATGTGCTGGATTACATTTACTGATTTGCGTATATTGAACCAGCCTTGCATCCCAGGGATGAAGGCCACTTGATCATGGTGGATAAGCTTTTTGATGTGCTGCTGAATTCGGTTTGCCAGTATTTTATTGAAGATTTTTGCATCAATGTTCATCAAGGATATTGGTCTAAAATTCTCTTTTTTGGTTGTGTCTCTGCCCGGCTTTGGTATCAGGATGATGCTGGCCTCATAAAATGAGTTAGGGAGGATTCCCTCTTTTTGTATTGATTGGAATAGTTTCAGAAGGAATGGTACCTATATGCAATGTTGTGGAAGAAGTTCTTCTGGGTGGGAATTCAGGAGGAAGAAAGCGGTTGGGAAGACTTTATAGTAGGGTTAGTATTTTGAACTTGGTATTTAATGAAAAATAGGATCTTTTCTCATTTATTTTTGTGTTGCAATTATGGGAATAAATACAACAACAAAGCTGTTTTTAAAAATCTGATCTGAATCCAAGAAGAAATGGATGCTCAGGCTCTATACTCCATGTGAGGGAGACAGGAGAAAGGCTGATTTTATTAAAATGGCAAGGAAAGAGCCAAAGTTGGAGGGTTTCAGAGATGTTTAAGCTTTTTGTTGTGGGGCTCCCTGGGTGTGTGGTGGTGATGAGGGGAGAGCTGCATGAATGCATTTTGGGGTGAAGGAATCCTGAGTGAGAAGACTGCCACAGTTGTGAGGAGCGTGGGAATGGCAGCTGCAGGAGGCTGTGGGGTGGCCACTCCAGGATAGGGGTAGGATCTTCTTTCTTGAGACCTGGAGGACGTGGGCAGGGATCACCTCTCTTGCTGCATGGCTTACCTCGAGCAGTCTCTACTGATATTTTTTCTTTTCTGTCAAACATAAAACATCAGACAACTTTCTAGTAAATTTTCTAGGCCACACCAGTGATGCCCTGTCCTGGAATGCATTAGGATCACTTTGGGAGCTTTTTAAATCACAGACCTGCAGAATCTTCATGGGTGGATCCTGGGAATTCATATTTTTTATAACAGCTTGCTGAGATGTAATTCACATACCATAGAATTCATCCATTTAAAGTGCACAGTTCAGTGGTTTTTAGGACACTTAGCCTTCTGTCCCTATGGATTCTGCATCTGTGGATTCAACCAATCTAATATTCAGGAAAAAATTCCGCAAAATTCTAAAAAGCAAAACTTGAATTTGCTGTCTGCCAAGTATTATGTTGATTCCACATGAGTGGAGTGATGTGCTGGCATTGCATTAGGTATTTGATAGTATAAGTAACCTAGAGATGACTTAAAGCAGTGGTCCCTAACCTTTCTGGCACCAGGGACCATTTTTGTGGAAGATAATTTTTCCATGGACTGGGGAGGTGGGGATGGTTGTGGGATGATTCAAGCACATTACATTTATTGTGTACTTTGTTTCTATTATTATTCCATTGTAATATGTAATGAAATAATTATACAGCTCACCATAATGTAGAATCAGTGGGAGTCCTGAGCTTGTTTTCCTGCAATTAGATGGTCCCATCTGTGGGTTGGAGAAGACAGTGACAGATCATCAGGCATTAGCTTCTCATAAGGAGCCCGCAACCTAGATGTCTCCCTGTCTCCCAAGTGCATTTCACAATAGGGTTTGCACTCCTTTGAGAATCTACTGTGCTGCTGATCTGACAGGACGCAGAGTTCAGCCCGTAATGTGAGTGATGGGGAGCAGCTGTAAATACAGATGAAGCTTTGCTCACTCACTCGCCTGCTTACCTCCTGCTGTGTGACCTGGTTCCTAAGGGAGGAAATTGGCCAGAGGTTGGGACCCCTGATTTAAAGTACAACATATCCTCAAATAACATCTTTCATTTGATGTTGTTTCATTGCAATGTTAATGAGAAAAAGATCACTTCCTACCAGGGCCCCTGTCTGCAGAGTCTGCATGTTCTTCCTGTGTTTGTGTGGGTTCTCTCCAGGTCCTTTGTTTTCCTCCCACATCTCAAAGCTGTCCCTGTGCGGTTCTTTGGCATGTCTATATGGTCCCAGTCAGAGTGAGTGTACCTGTGTATGAGTGCCTTGCCATAGAAGGGTGTCCTGTCTAGGGTGGGTGCCTGTCTAGCACTTGCAGGAATGAAATCTGGCCACCCTTGATCCTGAACTGGAATAATTGGGTTGGTAAATGAATGAAGAAATGGATATAAATTATTGTCAAACAGAAATCTGTAAAGTATATGATAATCATACAAATGCTTGACAACAAATAATGTGCTACCAAAGTGCTCAGTGAGCCTCCCTGTTTGTGATCATTTTAGAACTGAGCAGTGGCAGGAGGTGCTCCTTTTTCACTTTGCAAACATTTGTTCCTTGATATAACCCATCACCACGACTATTACCACAGTCACTCACTGACTCACCACTAATTGGTTAAATAATTTTCTTACTTGTTGATGTGGTTTGGCTGTGTCCCCACCCAAATCTCATCTTGAATTCCCACTTGTTATAGGAGGGACCCAGTGAGAGGTAATTGAATCATGAGGGCAGGTCTTTCTCGTGTTGTTCTCGTGATAGTGAATAAGTCTCATGAGATCTGATGGCTTTAGAAGGTGGAGTTTCCCTGCACAAGATCTCTCTCTCTTTGCCTGCTGTCATCCATGTAAGATGTGACTTGCCTCTCTTTGCCTTCTGCCATGATTGTGAGGCTTCCCCAGCCACATGGAACTGTAAGTCCAATTAAACCTCTTTCTTTTGTAAATTGCCTTTCTCAGGTATGTCTCTATCAGCATTGTGAAAATGGACTAATACACTTGTCTTTATTCATCTTTCTTAAATACGTGTATAGCTCACATTTATTTCAGTGTTTAATATGAGAAGTGTTTGTGGTATTTATTGAGAAGTTTGGTGATGTTTTTATTACCAGAAATACGCCATAGAAACTCCACCCTTATTTATATCACTTCGCTATAGTAGTAAAATTGATTTGTTATAAATCATTTCACTTAAAGTCACAGTTTCCAAGAACCTATCTACCATGTTAATTGAGGGCTTACTGCATACAGGAGGATGTGTGTATGTTATATGCAAATACTATGCCATTTTATATCTGGGACTTGAGCATCTGCAGATTTTGGTATCTGCTGGTGGTCCTGGGACCAATTACTCATGGGAACTGAGAGAGAACTCTACATTCACAAAATGTTATGTAACTATCAACACTTATGACATTTTTGCCATTCCAAAATGAAACTCTGTGCTCATTACCAGTCAATCTTTATTCCTCCCTTCCCTATCCTCAGGCAAACACGAATGCACTTTCTGTCTCTAGGGCTTTGCCTGTTCTGGATATTTCATAGAAATGGAGTCATACAATATGTGGCCCTTTGTAACTGGCTGCTTTCACTAATGTTAATGTTTTTGGGGTTTGTACGTGTTGTAGCATGTCTCAGTTCTTCATTAACCCTTATTGCTGAGTAATATTCCATTGTATGGGTGTGTCACATTTTCTTTATTCACTCACCAGTTGATGGAGGTAAAAGCTGTCTTCACTTTTAAAATAATGGTGCTGTGAACATTTGCATACAAGTTTTTGTGTGAACATATGTTTTTACTTGTATTGGGTATGTACCCAGAAGTGGAACTGGTGTGTACCCAGAAGTGGAATATGGTAACTCTATGTTTAACTTTTTGAGGAAATTCCAAACTGTTTTCCAAGGTGACTGCACTGTTTTCCACTCACCAGCAGTGTATGAGTTTCAGTTTTTCCACATTCTTGTTATTTTGTGTATTTTTAATTTTAGCCATTGTAGAGGGTGTGAAATGGGGTCTTATTGTGGTTTTGATTTCCCTAACGACTAATGATGTTGAGTATCTTTTCAGGTACTTATTGGCTGTATGTCAATATGGAAGATACACACATATGTATCTTCTGTACACACATATGTGTATGTATCTTCTTTGGAGAAATGTCTATTCAAATCCTCTGCCCATTTTCAGTGGGCTTATTTGCCTTTTCATTGCTGTGTTGAAAGGGTCCAGGTTTTTAAAATAATCACCTCAGATGACATTGTTCCAGATAATCCTCAGATGGGCAATAGGAAACCACAAAATAAGCAGTCAATGCACCTAACTTGGACAGGACACTGAAGCTTTTAGTGTGAAATGCACGCATTAGTTTCGTACAGTGCTTTACTTCATTGTAACAGGTAAAGAAATCTCAGATTCAGGAAAAGATGTACTAACACATCTGTTACAAGTGGGAGCTTAAAAAATTTGTGGAAAATGGAATTAAAAGATAAAAATAAAAAACACAAACTTTATTTCTCAATGTAACTTCCATCACAGTCAAGACACTTTTTAAACGATGATAGCAGCTATTAGTCTATCCCTAAAGAACTGACAGTTTTAGAAATTAAACCATGTCAATGCAGTCTTGTTTTTACATTATTAACTGAAGAAAAATTGGTGCCCTTTACAGATTTGTTAAGATGAGGAAACAAAAAGAAGTCAGAAAGAGCCAAGCCAAATCAGGACAGTAAGGTGGATGCCTAATGATTCCCCATAGAAACTTTCATAAAATTGCCCTTGTTTGATGAGATGAATGAGTAGGAGCATAGTCATGGTGGAGAAAAACTCTCTGGTGAAGCTTTTCCAGGCATTTTTCTGCTAAAGCTTTGGCTAGTGTCTCAAAACACTCATAATAAGCAGATGCTGTCATTTTTTTGCTTTCCAGAAAGTCAATAGGAAAAATGCCTTGAGAATCTCCAAAACTGTTGTCATGATACCTTCTCTTGACCATCAACTTGTGGTTTGATTGGGCCACTTTCACTTCTCAGTAGCCATTGCTTTGCTTGTGCTTTGTCTTCAGGATCATACTGGTAAAGTCATGTTTCAGCTCCTGTTATAATTCTTCAAAGCAGTGCGTCAGGAGCTTGATCTCATTTGTTTAAAATTTTCATTGAAAGCCCTGCTGTTGTCTGCAGCTGATCTGGGTGCAATGGTTTTGGCACCCATTGAATGGAAAGTCTGTTCAACTTTAATTTTTCAGCTAGAAATTGTGTAAGCTGACCCAGCTATTGTTTCTGCTGTTAATTATTGGTCCTCTTCCTATCAAGAAGAATTTTTATTTGTAAATTGATGTGGATGGTCTGTTGCTGCAGGCTTCATCTTCAACATCGTCTCACCCCTTCTTAAAATGAATTATCTATCATAAAATGCCGATTTCATTGGGGCTTTGTCTTCATAAACTTTTGATGCTTTTTGTAAAGCATCAATGATTTCACCATTCTTCCACCTGAACTTCACCATAAATTTGATGTGTGTTCTTGCTTCAGTTTTAAGCAGAATTCATGTTGCTCTAAAGGGGCTCTTTTCAAACTGATGCCTTATTCTTCTTAGTGCCTCAAACTAGACCTTGTTCAGATATGTTATAGCAAGTTAGTATAAGTTAATTTTAGTTCCAAAAAATTTTGAAACCTGTGCATAGTTTTTCCACGTATGCATTTTCTGTGAACTTTTTGAGGACCTGCTCATGTTTCCCACTGGAAATTTTTTTTTGAGGAAAAATGCATTTTAAAGTCCCTGAAAATTATTAAGCTCTATTAGTCCAATGAAAAATGATATCAACTTTTCTAAAAGACATTTGATTTAATGGAATTATCTGTTAGGTATATTTATCCTTCCTTTGCCAACTCTAATATTATCATTTATCTGCACACTACTCTTAGATTTAGGTGCTCTTTGAGCTCTTTCATGACATCATTTCTTATCTCAAGCTAAATTCTTTCTCTGGAGGACCTTATCTAATCCTAGGATGTTGTATCTCTAGCTCTAATCTCTCTTCTGGGCTCCAGACCTGTATATCCTCTTGTCTACAAGACTTTTACATCTGGGAGTCTTATAAGTAGTTTAAATTCAATATATTCAAATCTCAACTCATTATCAATCTCTGTAAGATCCTTTTTCTGTGTTCCTGATTTAAAGACACTGAAGCTCAGTCATTCAAGTGTGTGGAAACATAGAACTTTTGTAGGCTGGGCTGTCTGTATTACAAGCTCCTGCGGTATAATGAGTATTTCTTCAGCCACATCCTTTAAATTTTAATTTAATAGTTCTGGGATTGGCCAGGGAATACAAACTTTATAATTTCCCCAGGTGCTTTTGATAATCAACTGGTTTGGAAGACCACTGTTAGAGACTCTGCAGTTGAAATATTTCAATCCCCCAATCCTTTTTTTTATTATTATTATACTTTAAGTTTTAGGGTACATGTGCACAACGTGCAGGTTTGTTACATATGTATACTTGTGCCATGTTGGTGTGCTGCACCCATTAACTTGTCACTTAGCATTAGGTATATCTCCTAATGCTATCCCTCCCCCCTCCCCCCACCCCACAACAGGCCCTGGTGTGTGATGTTCCCCTTCCTGTGTCCATGTGTTCTCATTGTTCAATTCCCATCTATGAGTGAGAACATGCGGTGTTTGGTTTTTTGTCCTTGCAATACTTTGCTCAGAATGATGATTTCCAGCTTCATCTATGTCACTACAAAGGACATGAACTCATTATTTTTTGTGGCTGCATAGTATTCCATGGTGTATATGTGCCACATTTTCTTAATCCAGTCTACCATTGTTGGACATTTGTGTTGGTTCCAAGTCTTTGCTATTGTGAATAATGCTGCAATAAACATACGTGTGCATGTGTCTTTATAGCAGCATGATTTATAATCCTTTGGGTATATACCCAGTAATGGGATGGCTGGGTCAAATGGTATTTCTAGTTCTAGATCCCTGAGGAATCGCCACACTGACTTCCACAAGGGTTGAACTAGTTTACAGTCCCACCAACAGTGTAAAAGTGTTCCTATTTCTCTACATCCTCTCCAGCACATGTTGTTTCCTGACTTTTTAATGATCGCCATTGTAACTGGTGTGAGATGGTATCTAATTGTGGTTTTGATTTGCATTTCTCTGATGGCCAGTGATGGTGAGCATTTTTTCATGTGTTTTTTGGCTGCATAAATGTCTTCTTTTGAGAAGTGTCTGTTGATATCCTTCACCCACTTGTTTTGATGGGGTTGCTTGTTTTTTTTCTTGTAAATTTATTTGAGTTCTTTGTAGATTCTGGATATTAGCCCTTTATCAGATGAGTAGATTGCAGAAATTTTCTCCCATTCTGTAGGTTGCCTGTTCACTCTGATGGTAGTTTCTTTTGCTGTGCAGAAGCTCTTTAGTTTAATTAGATCCCATTTGTCAATTTTGGCTTTTGTTGCCATTGCTTTTGGTGTTTTAGAGATGAAGTCCTTGCCCATGCCTATGTCCTGAATGGTATTGCCTAGGTTTTCTTCTAGGGTTTTTATGGTTTTAGGTCTAACATTTAAGTCTTTAATCCATCTCGAATTAATTTTTGTATAAGGTGTAAGGAAGGGATCCAGTTTCAGCTTTCTGCAAATGGCTAGCCATTTTTCCCAGCACCATTTATTAAATAGGGAATCCTTTCCCCATTTCTTGTTTTTGTCAATCCCACAATCTTTTTGAGTTTTATCTTGCTGCCTCTGCCCTGGATTGTTTCCTTATGTCTTCTACATGATCTAAAGAACTTCTACAGGAACTACTTTGTGTTTCTTCTCTATTCAATCCTTCCTCTACAAGCTACTAGAATTATATTTCTAAAATACAGATGGGATAATGTCACATGTGTATTCAAAATATTTAGATGATGTATTAGTCTGTTCTTACTCTGCTAATAAAGACATACTCGAGACTGGGTAATTTATAAAGAAAAGAGCTTTTATTGACTCACAGTTCCACATGGCTGGGGAGTCCTCATAATCATGTTGGAAGGCAAAAGAGGAGCAAAGTCATATCTTACATGGCGGCGGGCCAGAGAGTGTGTGCAGGAGAACTCCCCTTTATAAAACCATCAGATATTGTGAGACTTATTCACTATCACGAGAACAGGATGAGAGAAGCCCGCCCCCATGATTCAATTACCTCCCACTGGGTCCTTCCCATGAGATATGGGAATTATGGGAGCTACAATTCAAGATAAGATTTGGGTGGGGACACAGCCAAACCATATCCTTCTGCCCTGGCCCCTCTAAAATCCTATGTCCTCACATTTCAAAACCAATCATGCCTTCCCAACAGTCCCCCAAAGTCTTAACTCATTTTAATATTAACTCAAAAGTCCACAGTCCAAAGTCTCATCTGAGACAAGGCAAGCCCCTTCTGCCTATGAGCCTATCAAATCAAAAGCAAGTTAGTTACTTCTCAGATACAATGGGGATGCAGGCAGTGGGTAAATACACCAGTCCAAAATGGGAGAAATAGGCCAAAATTAAGGGGCTACAGGCCCCATGAAGTCTGAAAACCAATAGGACAGTCATTAAACCTTAAAGTTCCAAAATGATCTCCTTTGATTTTATATCTCACATCCAGGTCACAGTGATGCAAGACTTTGCAGTGTCCAGCCCCACTCCTGGCTGCTTTCATGGGCTGCTGTTGAGTGTCTGTGTCTTTTCTAGGCACACAGTGCAAGCTGTTGGTGAATCCAGCATTCTGAGGTCTAGAGGTTTGTGGCACTCTTCTAACAGCTCCATTAGGCAGTGCCCCAGTGGAGACTCTGTGTGGGTGCTCCAATCCCACATTTTTCTTCTGCGCTGCCCTAGCAGAGGTTCTGCATGAGGACCCCACCCCTGCAGCAAACTTCTTCCTGGGCATCCAGGCTTTTCATACATCCTCTGAAATCTAGGTGGAGGTTCCCAAACCTCAATTCTTGACTTCCATGCATCCACAGGCTCAACACCATACCGGAGCTGCCAATGCTTTGGGCTTATACCCTCTGAAGCCATGGCTTGAGCTGTACCTTGGCCTTTTTTAGCCATGGCTAGAGGGACTGGGACACAGGGCACCAAGTTTCTAGGCTGCATACAGCAGTTGGGCCCTGGGCCCAGCCCAGGAAGCCATTTTTTCCTCCTGCTTCTCCAGGCCTGTGATGGGAGGGGCTGCTGCAAAGGTCTCTGACATTCCCTGGAGACATTTTCCCCATTGTCTTGGTGATTAACCTTTGGCTCATCATTACTTATGAAAATTTCTGTAGCCAGCTGGATTTTTTCCCCAGAAAATGTGTTTTTCTTTTCTATTGCATCATCAGGCTGCAAATTTTCCAACCTTTTATGCTCTTCTTCCTCTTGAATGATTTGCTGGTTAGAAATTTCTTCCACCAGATACCCTAAATCATCTCTCAAGTTCAAAGTTCCACAGATCTCTAGGGCAGGGCCCAAATGGTGCGAGTCTCTTTGCATAGCAAGAGTGACCTTTACTTCAGTTCCCAAGAAGTTCCTCATCTCCATCTGAGACCACCTCAGTCTGGACTTCACTGTCCATATCACTATGAGCATTTTGGTCAAAGCCATTCAACAAGTCTCTAGGAAGTTCCAAACTTTCCCACATCTTCCTGTCTTCTGAGCCCTCCAAACTGTTCCAGCCTCTGCCTATTATCCTGTTCCAAAGTCACTTTCACATTTTAAAGTATCTTTATAGCAGCACCCCACTCTACTGATACCAATTTACTATATTAGTCTGTTCCCATGCTGCTAATAAAGATATACCTGAGACTCAGTAATTTATAACCAAAGGAAGGAAGTTTAACTGACTCACAGTTCCACATGGCTGAGGATGCCTCACAATCATGGCGGAAGGCAAAAGAAGGGCAAAATCACATCTTACATGGCAGCAGACAAGAGAACATGTACAAGGGTATACCCTTTTATAAAACCATCAGATCTCATGAGACTTATTCACTATCACGAAAATAGCACAGGGAAAAACCCACCCCCATGATTCAATTACCTCCCACCAGGTTCCTCTCATGACACATGGAAATTATGGGAGCTACAATTCAAGATGTGGTTTGGGTGAGGACACAGCCAAACCATATCAGATGATTTCCTAGTTCCTATAAAATAAGTCTAAACTTCTTAGTATGGTCTTTCTGGTTTCTCACAATCTGGCAATTATTTACTTTTGCCTGCTCTTCCCCTGCCACTTCCTGTCTTAGTACTGTACCATTTTCTTGGATTTCTGACAAAATCATGGCAGTTTTAGTTCTACAATAAACCATGATACATTCACTACATTGACTTTGGTTTAATAATATGGAAACCAATCAGAAGTGGTGTCTTAGCCTTTTCAGGCTGGTATAACAAAAATACCTTAGATTGGGTAATTTATAAATAAAAGAAATTTATTTCTCACAGTTCTGGAGGCTGGGAAGTCAAAGATTAAGGCACCAGTATTAATAGATTTGGCTTTCTCTTTGTTTCCAAGATAATACCTTCTTGCTGCAGCCTCACATGGCAGAGGGGAAAAGGGATGAACTCATTCCCTCAAGCCCTTTTATAAAGACACTAATCCCACTAATGAGGATGGAGCCCTCATGACTTAATCATTTTCCAAAAGTCCCTACCTCAATATCATTGGATTGGGGATTAAGTTTAAACATAAATTTTGGAGCAACACAAACACTTAAACTATAGCAAGTGGCCTCTTCAAATAATTTATATTTGTTATATAATTCTTAAACTTAGCAAGCAATTATACAATATAAAATTATTGAATGTATTTGAACAAAACCATCTTATTAATACACAACACTAACACATGCGTATACACATTCCTTTGGATTAGGAGTACAAGGGCATATTATTTTAATCTCTATGTTTTGTCTGCCATGGTCTTTTAGTGCATTGTAGGTATAGTTGCTCTGTTTTTCTCCAGTGGCTACCTAGGCCATCAGTGTTGATTGGATTTAGTATAAAGGCTTTCGTTAGAGCTTCTTGTCTGAGACTTAACCTTCCAGCATTGGCAGAGGGAAAGAACAACATGCACCCTTCCAGCTGGAGCAAATGTTATTGAGCTATAAAAATAGCATGCAGTTAAGTGAAGTTACATATTTCGGTTATATATGTGGTTAGTGCACTTTCTGGCTTTGTTGTCCTCACTCAACTGTTTGCAGGTTTACATATATATAAATTACGTAACCTAATGTGTTGATTCTAGGTATAATTTTTGTACATCAGGCTCTGACACACCACCTACCTGGCTATAGTTTTGTGTATATGCCCAATAAGCAACCCTACAGTGTAATTCCTGTTAAGATGTGGGATCCTTCACGGGATACAGGCAGCTCTTATGGATTTACACTGATAAAGTACTATGTCCAGAACTGGGACTTTGAGTCTTAATTTATACTCACAAACATTCTAAATACCTTTTCTCTACTTGTCTAATATGTAGTCATTTGCATCTTGAATATCTGAAACCTAAACATTCCAAGTCTTCCAGCCTTCTATGCAAACCCCTTCTTTTCATATTTAAATAAATTGCTTAAATTCACATCACATATACAGAGAGATCTGATCTCTTTCTTCCATGTTACCCAGCACCATCTTTCCTTGGTATATCTTGGAAATGTTGGAGCATGGCAGGCGATTACTGTTTACCAGTATCCATGTCCTCTCCCCAGGGGAAGATTGTTCTTCTTTGCTCTGTTGAAGAAGTATATCTTTGTTATGTGGCTTGCTTTGGCCAGTAAAATATGAGAGGAAGTGCTGTGTGTCATTTCCTGTTGCGTTGCCTCATTCTCCTTTCTCTTTGCCAAGAAATTGTTGCTATTTCAAATAGGGATTGCCTTGATGGTCAGCATGAAGATGATGACAATGTGAACAAGAGCCCCTAGCCAATCTATAATGAACTCTAACATGGGAGATAATCCAACCCCTGCACTTTTTCTTTGTTTGTTTGTTTTGAGACAGGGTCTCAGTCTGTCGCCCAGGCTGGAGTGCAGTGGCATAATCTTGCCTCACTGCAGCCTAGACCTCTCTGGCTCAGGTGACCTTCCCACCTCAGCCTCCCAAGTAGCTGAGACTACAGGTGTGTGCGCCACCATTCCCAGCTAACTTGTGTGTGTGTATGTGTGTGCATGTGTATATCTATCTATCTCTCTATATATCTATATATCTGTATCTATATCTATATCTATATATCTATATTTTGTTGTTTGTTTGTTTGTTTTTGGTAGAGACAGGGTTTCACCATGTTGCCCAGGCTGGTCTTGAACTCCTGGGCTCAAGCCATCCACCCACCTTGACCTCCCAAAGTGCTGGGATTACAGGTGTGAGCCACTGTGCCCAGCCCAAACCTTTGCTCTTTTATACCATTGATACTTTGGGGTTGTTATTACAGCAAGCCCTAGGACCAAAAACAATGCCTGTCATGTAGCAGATGTTCATTAAATGCTTGATAAATATATGAACTTGAGCAAGGCACTTTCCAGAAATTTCAAACTGGAATACACTCCATCTTCCTTCTTCAATGTGATTATGTGCCTGGAAATTTGTAACATGAGATAAAGATGCAACGCTGTCTTAAAGCATGAGTTTTTCTAAAAGACATTTGAGGAAAAAAGCATTATTTAGAAATTAAAACAGACACATCTATCTTATGGAATAGTACACAAATCTCAAAGGAATTTTAAAGGAAAACTAGAAGTCTTCTAAGAATATTAATACCATTTGGGTACTGCCTCAGGTTATTTTTCCAAGAACCCTTGGATGTGATAATCTTTGAGTCTCAGTTTTATCCTCTATGAAGTACAATATTTGGACAAAGGTGGAGGTGTCAAAGGCTTTTTAGGAGGAGTTATATGGTGTGAACAGCAGTGAACTGAGAGCCAGCAGCCTTGGGCTTCAGTCCTTGCTTTGCTATATAAGTATAGGACTGTCAGGTCATTTAATCTTGAAATTTAGACTCAGGAAAAGATGTACTAACACTTCCGCTATCTGTCCCACTGGATTTTTTGAGAAACAATACATTTTAGAATACTTTGAAAATTATTAAACTCTATTATTCCAAATGAAAAGCGATAGGAAATTCTTAAAATCTTTTCAAATTTGAATACTTTATTTATATTCTGTTTCCACTGGGTGGCAGTATTTCACTTGCACTCTACTGTAATTTTTATAGTTTGTATATAATCTTATAGAAAAAAATTTGATAACTATTTTAAATAAGTACCTCATTGTTTCCCAACCTTATCTTTCTCCTTTCTCATCCCGTGCACTCCCTTTCTCTCAAACAGTTCAGATAAACCACTACCATTCATTTAAAAAATCTTTAATGAAGTAAATGTGACGGCAGTCTCTTTAAGCTTAGCAATTTATTAAGAACTTCTGCTTCATTTGGGAATATGTATTAGATAGCTTAATTTTGCTCAGATGTAAGCAGATTACTTTGATGTAGGTAATTAAAAGTAGTTAAAAATAACCTACAAAAATCTTGCTATTGGTTCTTTATGACAATTTTAAAATAATGTTTTTAAAATTAAGCTGATGGATGTCCTTTTTAACTGATAATACCAGTGATGCCTATTTTATCCTATCTTCAGAAGATCATCACACAGTTGTTATGTGAAATCCTTGATGTTTATGACATGTTCGAGAAACACTTTATCATGGTTTCATATCAGTTAACTTTGTGTCAGAATTTCCTAGAAAATTAGTCCCACAAGATGAGTTAAGTAAGAAAAGTATACTTGTAAAGCTTGGTGAATAATTCCTTGCTGACTTTTGTCGATATTAAGGTTTTGAGGTAAGTAATGGCATAAATGTGTTAGAGTAGTTGTATCCTACAGCATGAAGATCAGAGTCATTCAGCAGCATAATGGATTGCTAGTTTTCACTTGTAAAGAGACTATCAGTGCAATTTTTAAACTGACATAATCACTGTATTCTGTATAAAAGAGTAGTTGCCTTGAAAAATTAGGCTGTTTAAAGTTGTTTATAAAACTTGATGTAGATAGAATAAATATTTTTAAATGGCTAAAATGCTATGTAACATTTTAATTGTTTTGTGCCAAATCTTTGTTGTTTTCAGGAAGAAAAAAAGGAAGTTTTTTTTTTAAAGAATATCTAAGGTCACATGTGGTGGCTCACACCTGTAATCCCAGCACTTTGGGAGGTCGAGGCGGGCGGATCACAAGGTTAGGAGATCGAGACCACCCTGGCTAACACGGCAAAACCCCGTCTCTCCTAAAAATACAGAAAATTAGCCGGGCGTGGTGGCGGATGCCTGTAGTTCCAGCTACTTGGGAGGCTGAGGCAGGAGAGTGGTGTGAACCCAGGAGGCAGAGCTTGCAGTGAGTGAGATGGTGCCACTGCACTCTAGCATGGGCAACAGAGCGAGACTCCGTCTCAGAAAAAAAAAAAAGAAACATGTTTATCAAATTTGCTGATAAGAGAAAGTTGGGAGAGATAGCTGGTATTTTGTTTAAGATGAGCACTATTCAAAATATTTTGTCCCACAGATAGGAATAAACCAATAAGAAGAGATTAATAAAAGTTAACTCTTACATTTGCATTAAGTTATTTTATAAAAATAGAGAACAAGAGAAATTGCATTGATCACAAGTCAAAGAGAAAAGAGTTTGTAGTTTCAGTTTTAGGGTAAAGCTAGCATGGTTGGGCAGGGGTTGGGCAGAAATTGTAAACTATGTGAGTTACTGAAAAAACTTGTACCTTGGAAACACATAAGCCCAAGTGGAGTTACTGTTATTATGGTCTTGTCTTGATACATATAGGTCTGAACAAGGTTATTGTTAAAATAATTTGAGTTTGTTTTAGTAGTATACCTCTTTTGCATTAGTGTACAGTTTTGCAAAGACTAGGAGGACTGGAAGAGGTGTAAGGTAATAGTTAAGAGCTGTTACTGGTTGTTGAACATCAACTGTGATAGTTTCTATGTTAAATCTTTTAAATGGATTATCTCATTGAATTCTCTCACAACAGCCCTATGAGGCAGATAGGCATTTTTCTTTCTTTCTTTCTTTTTTTTTTTTTTGCAAATAAGAAAACAGACACAGTTTGCTTAAATGATTTTCTCATTACTGTTTACAAAGAGTAAATCATACAACTTGGAATGAAGTCTGAGTCTGAATCTTGAGCCCATGCACTTAACGCTATAAAATACTGTCTTTCAAGAAAGAAGTTTTACGGAACCTACAAAGGAGAGTTTCGACAGAGGGTGGTCACTCTCATTAAGTATTGCACACAGGTAAAGAAATGTGAAAGATTATTATGGAAACTAGCAGATGACTTTGTTTAAAGTTTTTTTTCAGTAGAGCATTGAGTGCAGATGCCATATTGCAGGACGCTGAAGAATGGATAGGGAAGTAAGAGTGCTGGGTGAGCACAGGGCTAGCTAGAGGCAAGAGAAGGCAATAAGAGATGCTGGTGGGGCAGAGATGATTGGAAACCTGGAAGAGGAGGGATTTGGGGAGATTTAAAGCCAGGAATAGAACAAGAAGATTCTGTGTTATAGCGAAGAGGTTGTATAAGCCAGACACAATCAAGAACTAGACAAATAACTGGTACTCTCTTTCTTGCTCGCTTTTTTTTGTGTGTGTGTGGCAATTGGCAAGTTTTAAAAGTACATTAAAATGCTTCTACTTTTACTGCTGACTTGTTTAAATAAAAATCAGGTGCAATTAAAAATGTAATACATGGAATAGTTTTGAATTAAGTCAGGTGGAGATGTGATGCCTAAGGAAATATGATTTATCCTCCAAAATTATTTGCTGGAGAAAGATAATGTGTTCCAGTGCATCACTATCACCATTATTTGTTTCTCTCCACTCTCCGCAGCCAACAGAATCCTGATTTCTTTAGGTAGCAATGGAATGAATCATTGCTATAACCAGTTATGGTAATCTTATTCCTCTTGGGTAGCAATTGGCCTAGGGATGTTAATGTCACCTAGTTCTGGCTCATGAGATATGGGAAGGCAAGGCTCTCAGGAATGCTTTTGCTTTTCTCATGAAAAGGAACAAAGGCTTAGCTGGCATGGTCCTTCACCCTTCTTCATGGTTAGGACTCCAGACATGATGCCTAGAGGTGACCCTATGAACATCAGGTTAGAAGCTTGACAAAAGTCAGCATGTGAAGGACGGCAAAGCAGACATTTAGGAAGATCTTGGTGTTGACCAGCTCTGGGCTACCTGGCTTCTCACCTCTAGTTATGTAAGACAGAGTCTTATATTAATATTTGTTTAGGTCACTGTTAACCAGATTTTCTGTTGCTTGCAATCAGACATAGTTCTGAAAGAAAGAACATTCTTCTTCCGTTGTTTCTTATACATGTGTAGTTTATGATTACGGCAAATTTTAGGATAATCTAATTGCCAGGATTACGCCCTCTTTTATTTTCAGTTTATAATGTCTTATTAAAAGGATTTAAAACAACCTAGTTTCTCAATTTCATCTTTAAAGATTGTATTTGGTCACTTTATCCTCCATTTCAACTAGCTGTATATTTCTAGTTTCTTTCCAATGCATATGTGATATTCATGTCAACTGTATGCCCTTAATATTCATAAAATATTTTTGCCATGGAAGAAAGCAATGTGTGAAGCTATCAGGGATGGTTTTTGCAGCAGAACTAGATCAGCTCAAGGGAGTGTTTTACTAAATTATTTAGTCCACATTCTGGAAAATCTTAATTGAAGACATATTTTATGCCAAATATGTTCTTACTATGATACTGCCAAAATGCATGTTTACCTAGCTAGCTGGGTTAGGATGGAATTAAATGTAAAATATTTCTCAATGTTCTGAAGAGTTCCGGGATGAATAGTTATATTCTGTGTTCTCTGCAACTAAATGTTGGACACTGTTGAGATATAGCTACTAGGGAAGTTATCTCCTTCTGCCTCAGCATTATTTGTATATTTAAGTGCACAAAGATAGGTTTTTTTGTGTGTGTGTGTGGGCTTTAAGGTATACGAAATGAAGTAGCAAAATGTGGTTAGAAAAATTTGCTTATACAGTGAGACTAATACTGATATAGATGCTTTATCTATTTTTAACATATGACTTGGATTTGTGTTCAGGCTATGAATAGGGAAATTTCTAGTTAATTCTGAGAGTGCCATGAAGGAAAAAAAATGAACTACCAGTCTTAACAACAACAACAAAAGTCTAGACACTGCCATGAAAATTGTTTTAATGACAGTAGGAAAATCAACATTAAAGATTATTAGAATAATTAAATCAAAATTTATTAAACAGAAAAATAAACATCTCTGCATGTGACATAGAAAGTAAATTTCAGTATCCAGCAAATGTTTCCAATAATACAGAGATGGCACATTTTAATAGGTTGATCTTTAGTCATAGTATAATAAACTGCCAAAAGATTTGATCACATCAAATTAGGTGGTCAAATCTTTTGGCATCTCTTTAGATTATTATCACATTGAATGAATTATTAATAATTCAATCTTGATGGTTTGAGTCAAGCCTATTAAGAATAATCTGAGTTTCAGATTTGATTTTAAAATTATATTTCAAGAAAGCTCTGTTATTGTGTTTAATTTTAAATGAAAGCATAATTGTCTGGTAATGCCACTGTGGAATTTTTTCAGCATAATCTACAACCTTTGAAATGCTTCCTATTTTGAAATATGTTTATCATCATGAATCATTAACTAATGTAAATGCTTTGCATTAAAAAATGCCTTCTTAAATACAGTAATGGTTAGAGATGTGTAATTCTGTTCTTCACTTTCCAAGTCATGAAATCCAGTTGTTTTACAGTGCTGGCTTTGGAATTCAGTCAGTAATATGGACATCCTATGGGCCAGTGTTGTCACTCTACCCACTGAAATAAACAGATTTGTTCTTATCCATTTCCTAACTTGAATCATACTTATTCATACATTCTTGTACTCTTTGTCATGTGTCTAAAGCATATCCTGTTGTTCATCACAGCATAGCACCCATTCCCTCTATTATAAATCCTTTCTCAGTAATTCTAGCCCATACTGATATTACCTTCTCCAACATAGTCCATTTTTAGTTTTCTACATTCATATGCACACCACAAACCTATCATAATTTTTCTCTCCCGGTGAGCCAGTTGATCCTTAGAATACAACTCAGCATAGCCTTTCAGTCATCATACATGGAAAGTGGCATTTGAGATGAGGCCTATTTGCAATCCTTTGGTACTCTGTTCATGTTTCAGTTAACATACAGTTTTAAAATTATTTTCATAATTTAGTTTCATTTCACTCACTAATGGCTTCCTATAACTTTTATCTAATCAACAGAAGTTCATTTATTGTGGGAATCATGTTTTAAACTTCATTTATTACCCCTTCCTAGCATAGGACTGGATACATAACAAGCTCTCAATCATACTTGATTATTAACTGGATTAAATTGGAATATTTTGCATATATGAATGTATTAGTCTGCTAGGACTGCCATAACAAAATACCACAGACTGGATGGCTTAAACAACAGAAGTTTATTTTCTCACAATTTTGATGACTAGAAGTCATAGATCAGGGTGCTGGCAGATTCCGTTACTGGTAATGCTTCTCTTCCTGGCTTGCAGATAGCCACCATCTGCCTGTATCCTTACGGTGTTTCCTCAGTGTGCTTGAGGAGAGAGAGATCTCTGGTGTTTTTTCCTCTTATGGGGTGTAATGGCATTAGGACTTCACTCTGTGATCTTGTTTTACCTTAATTAAGGTCCTGTGTTTAAATATAATCACATTGGGAGGTCAGGGCTTCATTATATAAATTTTGGGGTGGGGGAGACACAATACAGTCCATAACAATGGGATATTCAATTATTAGTATTTTAAAAAATGCACGATTAAATTTTACTTTTGCTTTTACCTTGTTTTTTTTTTTCTATTATGTTTCTTCAAATTAACTTGGTATAAGCCTCCATTTCATCCATGTCTTTTTCTAATCATGGAAGTTTTTTGTTGTACTATTTTCTTCTCTGTATGGTTTGACAGTTGTTAATTAAGTCTTCCCTTAAAATTCTTAGCTGGAACTGATCAAGGTCCTTCTGGGAGTTTTCCCTCAAAGATCCCCACTGGAGGCTTGGCAGATAGTGAATCCAAGGCTAAGCTTTGCCAATCACTCCTTCTGTTTCCTTTTTCTGCACGCCTTGAGCTTACCTTTGAGAGGGCTAATGCGTCATACTGGACTGCTAAACAACTGTCTCAAGGACATTTGTCTATTTTCTCATAGAATTTGAAGCATAACAAATGTCTCAAGGACCTTTGTCTATGTTCTCATAAGCATTTGAATGACCTTAACTCTAATTGTTGAGAAAAAATTGTTGCGGGAGGTCAGGGACCCTGGACGGAGGGACTGGCTGAAGCCATGGCAGAAGAACGTAGATTGTGAAGATTTCATGGACATTTATTAGTTCCCCAAATTAATACTTTTATAATTTCTTATGCCTGTCTTTACTGCAGTCTCTGAACATAAATTGCGAAGATTTCATGGACACTTATCACTTCCCCAATTAATACCCTTGTGATTTCCTATGCCTGTCTTTACTTTCTTAATCCCATCATCTTCGTAAGCTGAGGAGGATGTATGTCGCCTCAGGACCCTGTGATGATTGCGTTAACTGCACAAATTGTTTGTACAGCATGTGTGTTTAAACAATATAAAATCTGGGCACCTTGAAAAAAGAACAGGATAGCAGCAATGTTCAGGGAACAAGAGAGATAACCTTAAACTCTGACCGCCAGTGAGCCAGGCGGAACAGAGCCATATTTCTCTTCTTTCAAAACCAAATGGGAGAAATATTGCTGAATTCTTTTTCTCAGCAAGGAACATCCCTGAGAAACAGAATGCGTCCCTGAGGGTAGGCCTCTAAAATGGCCGCTTCGGGGGGCGGCCATCTTTTATGGTCGAGCCGTAGGGATGAAATAAACCCCAGTCTCCCATAGTGCTCCCAGGCTTATTAGGATGAGGAAATTCCCGCCTAATAAATTTTTGGTCAGACCAGTTGTCTGCTCTCAAACCCTGTCTCCTAATAAGATATTATCAATGACAATGTGTGCCCGAAACTTCATTAGCAATTTTAATTTTGCCCTGGTCCTGTGGTCCTGTGATCTCGTCCTGCCTCCATTTGCCTTGTGATATCTTATTACCATGTGAAGCATGTGATCTCTGTGACCCACACCCTATTGGTACACTCCCTCCCCTTTTGAAAATCACTAATAAAAACTTGCTGGTTTTACGGCTCCGGGGGCATTACGGAACCTGCCGACATGTGATGTCTCCCCCATACACCCAGCTTTAAAATTTCTCTCTTTTGTACTCTGTCCCTTATTTCTCAGACCGGCTGACACTTAGGGAAAATAGAAAAGAACCTACGTGAAATATCGGGGGTGAATTTTGCCTGATATCTGGCTGAATTTCCCCCGATAACAAATGAGGCCAACCTATTATGCACCAAGTTATGAGCCCACTGAGTTGTAATTCTACCATAATTCTGTGCAGTAATTGTCTTAGGCTGTGTGGCTCATTTTTTGACTAAAAGAGCTAGCCAAGTTTACATATACAGATGTACAGAAAGGCTGGTGCTCATGTATCCAAAATTTCACAATATTATTTGTCATCAAAATAACAATAATCATAGTAATCAGTTTTCTACCTTGAAACACACCACACACATACACACACACACACACACACACACATATACCCCTACCTGTGCCAGATGTTTGATTCATTACTAGGATCATACTATCATATTTGATATTTTCTTTCCTGATCCTCCAAATTCTAACTTCCTTATCAAATATATTTTCATTTATTTTAGAAAACCCTGTTATCTCTAATTCTAGTACCTGTTTTAATCATTGCTGTATGGGTTACTTATTTGTCTTTATAATTCCTATTTCTATTATTGATATTTTTAAGGGAAAAATCATAATTGTATACATGTATGGGGTACATTGTAATGTTTTGATATGAGTATATATGTGGAATAAGTAAATCAAGCTAATTAACACATATCACTTCACTTATTTTTATGTGGAGAGAAACCTTTGAAATTTATACTCTTAGCCACTTCCAATATATTATTGACTTTAGTCACCCTACTGTGCAATGGATCTCAAAAACTTATTCCTTCTGTCTAATTGAAATTTCTCCTTTTTTTGATATAGGCATTTATTGTTATGAACTTCCTTAGAATTGCCTTTGCTGTGTCTCATAGGTTTTGATATGTTGTATACCCATTATCATTTGTCTGAAGATGTTCTTTAATTTCCCTTTAGATTCCTTCTTTGACTTATTAGTTGTTCAGGAGCATGTTTAATTTCCACGTATTTGTAAATTTTCCCAGTTTTCTCCTATGATTGAGTTCTAGTTTCATATCATTATGGTAGGAAACAATACTGGATATGATTTCAGTCTTCTGGAATTATTAAAGACTTGTTTTGTGGCTTAACATATGATCTGTTCTGGAGGATGTTCTGTGTATATTTGGGAAGAATGTGTATTCTTTGCCATATATTTCTGTTAGGTCCATTTGGTCTAAAGTGTAATTAAAGTCCAATGTTTCCTTATTGATTTTCTGTCTAAAAAATGATGTTCTGTCCAATGCTGAAAGTGGAGTGTTAAAGTCCCCTACTATTACAGTATTTCAGTCTATCTCTCCGTTCAGATTGCTTAATAACTGCCTTAAATATTTAGGAGCTACTATGTTAGATGTATATATATTTATAAATGTTGAAGAATTGACACCTTTATCATTATATAATTACCTTCTTTGTCTTTCTTTCTTTACTGATGTTTGACTTGAAGTCTTTTTCGTCTGATAGAAATATAGCTACCTCTGCTCTCTTTTGGCTTCCATTTGCATGGAATATATTTTTCCATCCCTTTATTTTCCATCTACGTGTGTTCTTACAAGTAAAGTGCGTGTTTTGTAGGCAGCATCTAGTTATGTTTTGCTTTTTCAATCTATTCAGTCACTTTATATCTTTTGATTGGAGAATTCAATCCATTTCCACTCAAGGTAATTATAGTATGTAAGGACTTATCTTACTGCCTTTTCATAATTGGTTTTCTGGTTGTTCTGTGTATCTTTTATTCTTCCTCTTGTTGTCTTTCTTTGTGGTTTGATTGTCTTCTGTAGTGATATGTCTTGAATCCCTTATTTTTATATTTTGTGGAAGTATAATAGGGTTTTGCTTTGCAATTACCATGAGGTTTACATAAAACATTACCTGTAACAGGCTATTCTAAGCTGTTACCAACTTAACTTTAATCAAATACAAAAGCTCTCCATGTTTACTCCTCCCTACCACATTTTATGATTTTGATGTCAAAGTTGGCAACTTTTTGTAATTTGTATCCCTTAACAATTTATCAAAGCCACAGTTGTTTTTAATAGTTTTGTCTTTTAACTCTCATGTTAGAGATAAAATTGCTTTACACATCACCTTTCAAGCAAAAGACTATTTTGAATCTGACTGATACCACTGAATTTTTTCCCTTCATGTATTTTATGTTATTAATTAGTGGTATGTTTTCTCAGCTTAAAGAACTCACTTTAATAATTCCCATAAGACAGGACTAGTGATGATGAATTCCCTTATTCTTTATCTCAGGAACTGTATTCTCTCCTTCCACTCTAGAAATCTGTTTGTGAATGTGGTAGGTTGTACTGACAGTTGGGGAGGAGGAGAAGAGAGAAATATTACAGAAGTGCATAAAACTTCACATTAAATCTTAAAAGATGCTTGCCATTTACTGCTCTTTGGTGGTATCATGATCAGGGTATTTTGACTATCTTTTATTCTTACATAGTTTTTCTAGCTGGATCTTCTTTCTTCTCTTTCTGTATCTCACCTTTCCTTCTTCTTGTCAATCTTAACACCTCTTACTTCATCCTCTCCTTCACTGATTGTATCTCAGGTTTCCATTTCATTAGGAAGGACAGTTTAGCTGTATCTATGACTACCCCCGAACTCAGCTATTTTCTACGTTTGCATTTTGCCATTCATCAAAGTGCTCAACTGGAACAGGATTCATCATCTCAGAGAGGCAGTTGGTTGAACAAAAAGATTTTTTGTGCGTTTTATTTCTTTGTTTTTGCCATTAGAAGAGAACATCAAAGTGCCGAAGAGTTTGTAATGACTATATCATGTTTGTGCAACTTTATGCAATAATAGCTTCCGAGGTAGTAACAGATGGGGCATGAGAGAGATCAGATGTGGGTGAGTTAATAGTTAAAATTAGAGATTAATGTGTTAGAATCAAAGCTTATGTTCATATGCTAGAAATGAAACATTTAAAATAATTAAAATCCAAAGAGGATAGTTGAAATAAAATAATATGAATAAGAATTGTAAAATTTATTTTGCTTAAGGAGACTACACCTATCCAATAGATATTTAACCAATATAATTTCAAAACTTCTGGATTTATTAAGAAATACACATATTTTAACCGAAACTCTCAAACTTATAGAACTATGTAAAATAATGAGTTAGTTGTGAGTTTTTAAATTCTAGGGTTTCTTATTTCTGTGGCTTTAATTGGAGTGCCAGACAGCAGTTCCCTTACTCCTACACATTTACTCACTTCGTTTGAAATCACCTAACTTGCCTTGATGAACAAATAACAAAGTAGCTAAAACTGTTCTGAAGAAATAGATGTTTTTGTTAATTAAACCAATAATTTTCTACTTTTCTACCAAAAATACAGATTAGTTTATCCCAACATAGTGAGCGATTTATATGTTTACTTTTTAAATTTTAACTTTGATAAATTTATTTTTTAATTTTAACTTTTACAGATTTAGGGGTACAAGCACAGTTTTGTTACATGGACATATTGCACAGTGGTGAAGTCTAGGCTTTTAGTGTGTCTGTCACCTGAATAGTGTACATTGTACCCAGTAGGTAATTTTTCATCCCTCACCTCTTCCTACCTCCCCACATTTTGAAGTCTCTAATGTCTATTATTTCACTCTGTATGTTCATGTATATCCAATGCTTAGCTTCCATTTATAAGTGAGAGTATGTGGTATTAGACTTTCTAAGTTATTTCTCTTAGAATGATTGCCTCCACATCCAAATAGGAAGACACGAAGTCAAACTATCCCTGTTTGCAGATGATATGATTCTATACCTAGAAAACCTCACAGTCTCTACCCAAAAGCTCCTTGTTCTGATAAACAACTTGAGCAAAGTTTTAGGATACAAAATCAACATATGAAAATCATAGCATTTCTATATACCAACAGCATCCAAGCTGAGAGCCAAATCAAGAATGAAATCCCATTTACAATAGCCACAAATAGAAAAAAATACCTAGGAATACAGCTAACCAGAGACATGAAAGAATTCTGCAACAAGAATTGTAAAATACTGATCAAGGAGTCAGGGATGACACAAACACATAGAAAAACATTCTATGCTCCTTGATAAGAAGAATTAATATTGCTCAAATGGCCATACTACCCAAAGAAATTTATAGATTCAACCCTATTCCTATCAGCCTACCAATAAAATTCGTCACAGAATTAGAAAAAACTTTAAAAATTCATATGGAATCAAAAAAGAGCTCGAATAGCCAAAGCAATCCTAAGCAAAAAGAACAAAGCTGGAGACATCACATTACTTGACTTCAAACTATACTACAAGGCTATTGTAACCAAAACAGTATGGTACTTGTACCAAAATGGACACATAGACCAATGGAACAGAATAGAGACCCCAGAAATAATGCCAGACACCTAAAACCATCTGATCTTTGACAAAGTTAACAAAAATAAGCAATGGGGAAAGGACCCTATTCAATAAATAGTGCTGGGATAACTGGCTAGCCATATGCAGAAGATTGAAACTGGACCCCTTCCATATACCATATACAAAAATTAACACAAAACAGATTAAAAACCTAAATATAAAACCTAAAACTATTTATTATTGATTTCTAGTTCAATTCTGTTAATGTCAGAAAACACAATTTGTATGATTTAAATTTTCTAAAAATTTGAAGTTGTTTTATGGTACAGGATATGTTCTATCTTGGTTTATGTACTGTGAACATGTGCATTCTGCTATATTGGGTGCTGTATAAATGTCAACTAGATAATGTTGGTTGATGGTGTTCTTGGGGTTTCTAATATCCTTGCTGATTTTCTGTCTAATTGTTCTAACAATTGTTTTGGGTGAGGTGTTGAGGTCTTAAACTATAATTCTGGATTTTTAAAATTCTTTCAGTTCTTTCAGTTTTTTGCTTTACGTATTTAACCACCTTACTGTTTGATATATACACAGTTAAAGTTGCTGTGTCTTCTTGTTAGATTGATACTTTAAACATTGTATAATTTCCCCTCTCTAGTAATTTTCTTTTCTCTGAAGTATACTTTATATAATAGTAATATAACTACTCCTGCTTTTTGATTAATGTTTGCATAGTATATCTTTTTCTATGCTTTTACTTCCCACCTGTGTATATAATTTGAAGTGAATTGCTTCTAGACAGCATATAATTGATTCACTTAAAAATTATTCTGGCCGGGCGCGGTGGCTCACGCCTGTAATCCCAGCACTTTGGGAGGCCGAGGCGGGCGGATCACGAGGTCAGGAGATCGAGACCATCCTGGCTAACACGGTGAAACCCCGTCTCTACTAAAAATACAAAAAATTAGCCGGGCGTGGTAGCGGGCGCCTGTAGTCCCAGCTACTTGGGAGGCTGAGGCAGGAGAATGGCGTGAACCCGGGAGGCGGAGCTTGCAGTGAGCCGAGATCGCACCACTGCACTCCAGCCTGGGCGACAGAGCGAGACTCCGTCTCAAAAAAAAAAAAAAAAAATATTCTGCCAACTTTTGTATTTTCATTGGTGTATTTAGACTATTTAACATAATTATTGGTATGTTAGAGCCTAAGTTTGCCATTTTATTTTTTGTTTCTGGTTGTTTTCTCTTCCTCCTTTTTCTGTGATTGTGTGGCATGTCTGGTTCATAATTGAACTTTTTTTAGAATTCTGTTTTGATTTACACATAGAATTTCTATATACATTATGTATATTATATACCTAACATCATAGTTGACTGGTATCAACCTTTCACGAGTTTGAGTGAATTTTAGAAAACTTACCTCCTTTTTCATTCGTTTGTCCTTCCTCATTTGCAATATAATTGCCTTAAATATTTACTTTACATACATGTAGAATAGCATCAGACAATGTTAGAATGTTTGCTTATTTACTTATAATTTTGTTTACTGTGCTCATTCTTCCTGTTTTCAAAGAGTTTCTTTTTGTTTAGACATCTTCTGTTAGTCATTTTTAAGATAATTCAGCGGCAAAATTTTCTTAGTTTTCCTTCATTGAGCATGTTTTGATTTTCCCTTTTTTTCCTGAAGGAAATAGTCACAAAGTAAGATTCTTGGTTGACAGTTGTTCTTTTTTACAGCACTTGAAAAATGACACGTCCTTTGGTGACTTCTGATGAGAAATCTGCTCATATTAGAATATTTTTTCCTTTACATTGCTGTTTTTCTCTGGCTACTTTTATGATTTTCTCTGTCGTTAGTTTTCAGAAGTTTAAATATGTCATGTCTCAGTATTGATTTCTTTGGGTTTATGTTGTTTGGACTTTGCTCACCTGCTTGAATTTGTAGGATTTGCCTCTTGCCAAATTTGAAAAGTTTTCCGGCATTATTTTCTTAAGTACTTTTAAGCCCTACTATCTTTTCCCTCTTCTTCCAAGACTCCAGTGACATAAATTTAGATCTTCTGTTAATAGTACCACAAGTCCCTAAGTGTCTGTTTTTTTTTTTTTTTAAATTCAGCCTACTTTTCTGTTGTTTGCTGTTTAGATTGGGTAATTTCCATGGTTCTATCTTGAAGTCTGTGAATTCTTTCCTCTGTCCCTTCCATATTGCTCTTAAACCCATCTATTGAGTTTTGAAAATTTCAAATATTGTGTTTTTCAGTTCTAAAATTAATATTTAGTTCCTCTTTTCATCTTCTATTCCATTGCTGAGACATTCCGATTCTTCATTTGTTTGAAATGTGTTCTAATGGGTTACTGAGGCCTTAAAATCTTTATCACATAATTATCACATAATTCTAACATCATTGTTCTCTTGGTGTTGGCCTTTATCAGGCATCTTTTTTTTTTTCCATTTAGTTTGAGATCTTAGTGGTTATTGGTATAATGGGTGACATTCTATTGAAACCTAGACATTTTGGGTATTATGTAATGAGGTTAGCTCTTATGCAAACCTTTGATTTTAACTGAATTCTTCTGACACCACTCCAGCAGAAGAATGGAGGTCCCACCTTATTACCCAGGTTCCTCACACTGTTTCCGTTCATAACCAAACCAAACAGACTCCTCCCTGAGTGGGTTGGTAGTTCTAACTCTCCATTAGGCCTCCATTGATAGCTCCCTGGCTGAGACAGGGAGGAATGCCTTGTTACTGCTTCCTACATGGCATCCACTGATGGTCGGGTGGGAAGGAGGTGGAAATCTTGACTTTCCACTAGGTCACCTTTGTCACGATCTCAGTGGAAAGAAGGGGCACCTCGTTACTGCCAAATGGAGGTGGAAGTCCACCTTTCCACTTGGACTCCACTATATTGCCAAGGATGATGCTGAAAGTTTCAGACCCCTACTCATCCTTCTCTGACACCATGATAGTGAGTGGATTGAGGCACTGCAATACAGCTTGGCAAACAAAAGTGGAAGTGTACCCATGCTTGGCCTTTGCTGGCCTGAGTGGGTGTGGGGCCACATTTTTTCAGTGGGTTTGACTGGAGTAGTGTAGTTATTATCAAACAGATTTCTGTCTGGCTGGGCTTGTCTTTTCATTTGGCTAGAGAGAATGGACTTTTGTCATGTTTTCTTTTTCTGTCCTTGTGTTACCAGGTTGCTGGCTTCTTCAGATCTAAGTCTGGGATATATAAGGCAAAAAGAAAATGCAGGGAACTCAATACTTAGGTCTTTTCTTAGGTCTCAGTGTCCCTGGATAGTCTGTCTCCTTCTCTTTGTCTTTCAAAGTTATCTTATGTTTGTTTATTTATAATTTTCAGGGTTTTAAATTATACTTAGTGGGAGGACTAGGGAAAAGTACATTTATTCCATAGTTCTCCATGCAGAAATCTCCAAAACCAAAATGATTTTACTATTCATTTTTGCCATTTCATTAGGTGAAATTAAAAAGACAATAACCCATCCTCTAAAAGACATTTTAACTATTAGAACATATTTTGAATAACTCAGGTTACTATCCATGAAAGACTTTTAAAAATGTTGCCTAAAACATAAATGTGTAAAAATGAGTAATTAAAGAAATCACTCTAGGAATGAAGAATTCTTATGAAGATGATGATACATAAATAATTCTTCTTGACCATTGTAATTTATGAATATTTGATCTCTTCAACAATTATATTTTTAATAGGTAATAATTCAATTGTTGTAAGTCAATTATACTGACCAATGGGAGCCACAGATATTGTTTTATTTAACTAAAAAAGTAACACCCGCTCCTTGTAACTAATCCAATCAATTCAAAACACTTGACTATGACAGTTCCCCTCCATCCAATTCCATTTCCTAGAAGTAACCATATCCAGTTTGTAGTCTATGTTTACACTTTCAGTCATGCTCTGCTGCTTCACTTAGTCACTCCTACTTTTCCTTTTCAGCTCCTCTCTCTATTCATCTTTTGTAAGTTTATCCTTCTCTCTCTGGCTGTTAAACATTGAAAAACTTTCAGACTTTGTTCTAGAACTTTTTTCCTTATTAATATTGTTTTTCTTTGTGACTCATCTGTGTTCCTATTTCAATTACCATTTACACTCAAATTACTCATATATTTATTTTTTTAGTTCAGATTTCTGGTCTTAATGTCAAATGAGTAACTCCAGCTCTCTTTTGAGGACTCCTTTTGGATATCTAAAGAGCACTCCAAACCCAACATTGCCAGAACTAGATAGATGATCTTTCCTTACAGCCTCTTTCAGATTTTGCATCTCAGTGAATAGTGCCACTGTATATTGAATTATTTTCACTAGAAGCTTAAGAGGCATTGTTAATCCCCTTTCATCTTCACCTTCGTTTTCCAATTAATCACCAAGTCCTGTGGCCTTTCCCTCTTGAATCTGCATAATCCTTTCAAAGTCTGTGACCAAGCTTCATCATAAACTACCTAGGCCAATATAGTAGTTTCTTAAATGGACTCTCTGCTTCTATCTGATTGTTCTTGAATTATTTTTTTACTCTGTAGCCAGAGAGGTATCCTTAAAATAAAATCTGGTTATGTTACATGCCCACTTAGAATATTTCAAATTTTTAGTTGCTCTTATGATAAATATCTGAGTTCTTAACATGACCTAGCACAGTACCTGTCTCAATAAATATCTGTAGAAGAATGAAAAAAAACTTATATGGTTTACAGTATTTTCTATTAAAATAGTATTACTGTATGCATGTATCTCTGTATGCATCAGAAATTCTTTTTTCTTAGTAATATTTCTGTTGGATATGTTTCTAGAAGTGAGGTTGCTAGTGTAGTTTGGTTTTTATCTATTAAAAATGAAGGTTAATAGAGATGTGGTGCAGCGCCTTGTAGTCGTCGAGAAAAAAAATCCATTAAGAGAAAAAAGAGGAGAATGATCTAGGAAGATCAGTAATGGTTTATTAAGAGAGTCATCCTGTACCTTCTGTCTGATGGAAGGAGTTATATCTCAAAGAAACATCAAATAATTTAAGGATTTTTTGAGAGCTTATGCCAAGCAAATTTAGGTTAAATATTTTGTAAGACAGAACAAGGAGAAAAGAACAAATGAATCACATTTTTGTATTCATAACAAATGTGATTTATTTCTGTAAACCACTCATGCATTTAGTTTGCTTACATGTCTTTCTTACAGTACATTATACTTAGGTAGTATAAAGAAAGGCATGATTTGAAATGGGATGATAAAAAGGTAGTAAAAATAATGTATGAATTATAATTTTTGTAGAAATCAAGGTTTACTAGTATGTAAGACCATTTGAGCTGCTATAAACAAAACACCATATATTGGTTAGCTTATGAACAATAGAAATTTATTGCTTACAATTCTGGAGGCTGGGGGGTCTAAGATTGAGGCATACCAGATTCAGTGATTGGTGAGGGCTCACTTACTGGTTCATAGATGGCGACGACTTGCTGTGTTCTCACATGGTGGAACAGAGCAAGGGGTTTCTTTCACTCCTCTTTTATAAGGGAGCTAATCACATTTGTGAGGGTTCTTCTTCATGACCTAATCATCTCCTAAAGGCCCCAGCTCCTAATACCAACACCTTGGGTGTTAGGATTTCAACATATAAATTTCGGGGGGACAAAAGCATTCATACCATAGCAACTAGTGTAGTTGATACTGGGCAGAATCGTGAAATAGGCAAATAATATTTTTAGAGATGTGTGTCTGCTTCCTTTGATCCATGGCCCTGGAAGGAAGATGCTGTGTCTTTGTGCATGTGACATCAGCAGGGAGCATCACAAAGGCATCAGACGCCAGAAAGGTGGGGGACTAGGAGAGGCAGGTGCTACTAGCTCCGCACTACTAGTTTTGTGACCTTGGGCAAGCTAGTTAATCTCTGTGAGACTTGTTTTCCTCATTTGAAAACAATAATAATAACTGTTTTACCTGTAAAGTAGATTTGATGTGGTCATTTATTACTTATTAATGCATTTATTTATAATTATGCATTTTTTTGTTGAGCTGATACTACAACACTTTATTCCTGAGTTTATTCGTAAATTTGCATACCAGAAAGATAGAAGTGTATAATACAGGGGCATTAATAGCTTTAAATACTTTTTTTAGGAGCTTCTCAGGCTGCAAAGTGATTCATAATGGCCTCTTAGAGCACTGAGAGGTACCATGAAGCTCTGAAAGAGTTAACATGCTTTTTATAACCCATGTACTCAAAGGGAGTAAAAAACTCTGATTTTCCTAAGTAGCTCTTTACAAATTCCTACCGTTCTGTTTTTCACTCTAGTCTTTTTTGTTTATACTGAAATGTGTAGATTAAGTAGCTTTATGTTTATTTTTTTCTTGCTATTAATTTTGTATCAGCTGCTTTGAGGATATTTAAACAAAACACTGATTTAATTGCTCTGTTTATCATTTTTTCTTGTTCTAGGCAATGGACCTCATCATGACCGTTGCTGTACTTACAATGAAAACAACTTGGTGGATGGTGTGTATTGTCTCCCAATAGGACACTGGATTGAGGCCACTGGGCACACCAATGAAATGAAGCACACAACAGACTTCTATTTTAATATTGCAGGCCACCAAGCCATGCATTATTCAAGGTAAAAATAGTGCTATATTTATAGGCATAGAAGTAGGACAAGAGGTAGCATTAGCACAATGGAAATATTTACTGTGTTCGAAACTGCAGTGTCTCACTTTGGAGGGGTCTATAGGCCTGTAGTACTTTGAGGAGAAAATTACAGTGAATCAGTGTGTGAGATTTTCTGGGTCTAGATGTGGAGGATTTTAAAAATAGAATTCTTTAATAAATGCATACCCTAGCATCAATATGTTTTGACCAGATAGTAGCTAACCAATCTGTGTACTTATGTAGTGGATTAAAAATAAGAACTACACTAAAATAGACTAAATTAATATTTGTGTCCTTTATGCTACTGACTACCAGTGAAACAAAAATTGGTATTTCCTTATACAATCTTATTCAAATAAATATGTGTGAAAATACAGGCACAGAACTAGATTGAATGTGATTATCTGCTTTATTATTTGCTAATATTTTGATTTATTTGTTCATTTAATTCCTAAACCAGGAGGTTGCTAAATAAAACATAAGGCTTATTATCCTTTTCTCCTTTCCCACTCATCAGAAGTGATTATTTTTAATCACTTTATAAAGGGTTAGTTTTTCTTGAGATTAAATCTAAATCTTAAACAATATGCATATGTGTTGCTTGTTAATGTACCAGTTTAAAAATAGCTATTGATTCCCCTCTATTACACATAAGAAATTGACATCTCTCATACTTGTCCTGTCTCCCCACTCCAGTCCCTACCAGGCATTTTTTGAGAAGTTCCATTGTTACTTACCATCATACAAATTCTATGTCTTGACCCATCAATTTTTCACAGTGTCTCCTAGTTTCCTACATTGTAAGAGTAGAGATTTTTTTTGTTCCTGTATTTTTTTCCACATCTATTTCCACCTACTAACTCCTGCTTTTAAATTACTTTTATAATTTCAAGGCTTATAGAATTTACATTAAACTTAGTAAATATAAATGTCTTTCACACTTCGATTATTTAAAATTTGAAAGCAATTGCCAACATTTAAAATATTATGTAAGTGTTATTTATTGTAGAACTTACAGTGTTTGTACCATACACAAGGAGATGCATTCTCATATTCTTAAAGAATGTGTTATTTTGAATGAGAGATACAATTAATATAAACAGAGTTGTGAGGGGTAAAAGAGAGAGAAAATGCAATTTCACAATAGTTTTAGGGAATTAATAGTCCTCTTGAACACATTTTTCTTTCAAACTTCTGGTAGATGTTGCCTTTGCTGATGGGTTGTATGCATAGAATGAGGAAGACAAGAGTTAAGCATGTCTCGTGGTTTTATGGCCTGAGCTACTGAATTAATGGTGTTGCCACTTACTGAGATGGGGAAGACTAGGAGATGAGCAATTTGAAGTAGGGATTGAGGTAAAAGTTCTACTTTAGTCATTTTTTGAAATGTCTGTTAGATTACAGGAAGGAAATTGATTTGATGTCAGAAATTTTATGGAGAGCTTGGAAATAAAGATATAAAATTGGCAGTTATCAAGACATAGATAGCATTCAAAATGTTGAGTCTAGATGAGACAATAGTAAATGAGTGAAGTATAGAAGAGACAAAGAGAAGAAGCAAAAATATTGAGCCCTGGTTCACACAATTTAGAAGTCAAGGAGAAGCAGAAGATCCAGAGAAAGGAATGAGAAGCAACACTTCTTGAGATGGTCTGACATTTAATGAGGATATGTTTATGGGTTCTTTTAAATGATCCTGAACCACATTTCCTGAATGAACCCTTTTTTCTGAAGAGTCATGTCTTGGGCTCTGGAGATTTTTTTCCACTGAATGATTATTTCTTCTCCTTGATTGCCTTTGCTCTTTGTCATTAGAGACACTCCTTAGATGGATGTTGGACCTCTTGGATTTACATTTTATATTTGTCATCTTTTTTATTGCTTTACATTTTGAGAGGCTTCTTTTTTTCCAATTCAACTATCGATTATTTTTTTCTTAATTTTGGTAATTGTATTCTTAATTTTCATGGACTTTTACTTATTCTGTTATTCACTTTTTGCATATTAGTTTGTTCTTGTTTATGAATGAGTATATTCATGAATCTTTCTTAGAATACTAATGAGAGTTATTTTTAAGTTCTCTTCTCTTACTGGAACTATACTTTTTCCTCATGAATCAATTGTTTTTCATTCATTTTGATCTTTCTTTTTTGTGTTATTATTGTTTTAGGTAACATGATTATTAGTTGTTCATATTTACTATGTGAAAGATTAGGTTGATTATTGTATATGGCTGTCATAATTTTCCTCTGCTATTACTGGCCTCTGTACCTGTGAGAGGTGTTGGGGGCAAGCTGTGCTCAGGTGGGCAGATCCTATCTTTCTCAGCAGACTCTAATCAGACAACCCACCTGCATACTTCCTCTGCCCCACCCTGAATGAAAAGACAGGCAGGGTCTGTTGTGGGGTACACCTCTCACTCTGAGAAAATTTGCTCTCTGAGTTGATGTTTTAATTTTTAAATAAAGTATTTCTTCAGCTTCACTTACAGTATCAAAGCTGTATGTGCAGGTGAGAGTGAACCTTAGTTCATATACTCAACTGTGCAAGAAAGCTTACGTTTCTTTATTTTCTTTAAAGCAACATAGTTTTACATCCAAGTCTCTATCCTACTGAATTCTCAGGTAATTCAACCTGTTATCCACTGCAAGGTGTAAATATATCTATGCTTATAAATAGTAATATATTAAAATGTATGTATACTATATAACACATTATATATTAATATAATAAATAATATATGTGTATGTATACCTGGAGTATAATATATAATCTAATATATACACACACACACACACACACACACACACACACACACCAAGTCCTGGGAATCTTTATTTTTCAACATCTCCATGTGATTTTTACATGTGTGAAAGGACAGTAGTTTAGAATAGAAAAGGAATATTTTAATGCACCTTCAGTTGTTTCAGTCTAACTCCCCTTAAAAATTCCAGCATAATTCACCTTCACATGAAACTGGGTAAGATGAAAATCTGAATTCAGTTTAAAAGAAAAGAGTCAGAAAGGCATTTTATATTTCATTATTAAATTGAAAACATCGAATTCTATCTGTTTGCCATGTTCATCTGACAATGTATAATGCTAAGATTATTTGTGAATTTATCTTAGCTGCTGAAATAGATACAGACAAGTAGATTATATGTTTGAGCATTTATACAATGGAAGTATTCAAACTCAACTAAGAATTTGTAATTACAGACTCTCACTCTTTAGTTTGAATATAGGAATGGAATTATGCCTAGAATTTTTTTATGGTTGGGATAAATCATATCAGAATGGAATTGCCAATATCCTTTATAAGGATAAGGCTTTTTAGAACATATATATCTAAAAATTAAATGTTATATAATAAGATAAATGGTAACTTCATTTATTCAGTAAGAATTGTGTGGATTACTCTGTGCAGCCCATGTTGAGTGCTGGACCATCAACAATGGAGAGACATGATCCTTGCTCTCATGGAACTTATGCTGTAGTGGAAGACAACATGTAAACAGCTGCAATACAGTTAAATATTTGCTGTAATGAAGTTATATATGTAGTGTAAAAAGGGACAGGAAAAATCTTTAATTCAAGGAAATCTTTATGAGGACGTAGAACTTGAACAGAAATGTGAAGCCATCTTTTTCTCAGGACATTTGGGAAAGGGAATTCAAGGTAAGAAGAATAGCGATATGGTTTGGCTGTGTCCCCACCCAAATCTCATCTTGCATTGTAGCTTCCACAGTTCTCATGTGTTGTAGGAGAGACTAGTGGGAGGTAATTGAATCATGGGGGCGAGTCTTTCCCATACTGTTCTCGTGATAGTGAATAAGTCTCATGAGATCTGATGGTTTTATAAGGAGGAGTTTCCCTGCACATGCTCTCTCTTTGTCTGCTGCCATCCATGTAAGACGTGACTTGCTCTTCCTTGCCTTCAACCATGATTGTGAGGCCTCCCGAGCCACGTGGAACTGTGAGTCCATTAAACCTCCTTCCTGTAAACGTTACCCAGTCTTGGGTATGTCTTTATTAGCAGAGTGAAAACGGACTAATGCAAATAGCAAGTGTACATATAGAGAGGTGTGAGAGAGCAATATTAGGGTAGCCACCTAATTTTCTCCAACCAGGATGCTTTGAGAGTAAAAAGAGGTACTTTACATAATTAGCCTGAACATGGGGTATAAAAATAGGACTTTACTGGGAATGCTAGGACATATGGCAACCTAGAGAACATGTCATGTAAAAGAGAACATTCTGGTACTTCTCAATATTCAGATGCATATATAAGCTGACAAGCACCTGTCTCCATAGAGAGACTACAGTTATCCTTTGATAGATCAGTGGAACAGAACAGAGCCCTCAGAAATAACGCCGCATATCTACAACTATCTGATCTTTGACAAACCTGAGAAAAACAAGCAATGGGGAAAGGATTCCCTATTTAATAAATGGTGCTGGGAAAACTGGCTAGCCATATGTGGAAAGCTGAAACTGGATCCCTTCCTTACACCTTATACAAAAATCAATTCAAGATGGATTAAAGACTTAAACGTTAGACCTAAAACCATAAAAACCCTAGAAGAAAACCTAGGCATTACCATTCAGGACATAGGCATGGGCAAGGACTTCATGTCTAAAACACCAAAAGCAATGGCAACAAAAGCCAAAATTGACAAATGGGATCTAATTAAACTGAAGAGCTTCTGCACAGCAAAAGAAACTACCATCAGAGTGAACAGGCAACCTACAGAATGGGAGAAAATTTTTGCAACCTACTCATCTGACAAAGGGCTAATATCCAGGATCTACAATGAACTCAAATAAATTTACAAGAAAAAAACAAACAACCCCATCAAAAAGTGGGTGAAGGACATGAACAGACACTTCTCAAAAGAAGACATTTATGCAGCCAAAAAACACATGAAAAAATGCTCATCATCACTGGCCATCAGAGAAATGCAAATCAAAACCACAATTAGATACCATCTCACACCGGTTAGAATGGCAATCATTCAAGAGTCAGGAAACAACATGTGCTGGAGAGGATGTGGAGAAATAGGAACACTTTTACACTGTTGGTGGGACTGTAAACTAGTTCAACCCTTGTGGAAGTCAGTGTGGCGATTCCTCAGGGATCTAGAACTAGAAATACCATTTGACCCAGCCATCCCATTACTGGGTATATACCCAAAGGACTATAAATCATGCTGCTATAAAGACACATGCACACGTATGTTTATAGCGGCACTATTCACAATAGCAAAGGCTTGGAACCAACCCAAATGTCCAACAATGATAGACTGGATTAAGAAAATGTGGCACATATGCACCATGGAATACTATGCAGCCATAAAAAATGATGAGTTCATGTCCTTTGTAGGGGCATGTATGAAGCTGGAAACCATCATTCTCAGCAAAGTATCACAAGGACAAAAAACCAAACACCGCATGTTCTCACTCATAGGTGGGAATTGAACAATGAGAACACATGGACACAGGAAGGGGAACATCACACTCTGGGGACTGTTCTGGGGTGGGGGGAGTGGGGAGGGATAGCTTTAGGAGATACACCTAATGCTAAATGACGAGTTAATGGGTGAAGCACACCAGCATGGCACATGTATAGATATGTAACTAACCTGTACATTGTGCACATGTACCCTAAAACTTAAAGTATAATGATAATAAAATAAAATAAATAAATAAATAAATAAATAAATGAAGCTTACGCAGGAAAAAAAAGAAATTAGCACCCATTCCATGTTATGATTTATCTAGAGAGGTTTATGTGTTACATTTTAGTTTTTGATTTTTAGCCAAGGTATACATGCCAATTCTTTAAACTTGTGTTTAAAGAATTTATCAGATCTACAAGTTTTATTATGAGAAAAAGAAATCTTTCTCCCTCTTCTTTCCCCCACCCAACCTCTCCCAATTTTGTCTTTCCACAGGCAGTCACTTTCATCTCTTTAAGTTGATAATTTGCTACTTAACTTCAGGTAAATGATAAATAATATGATTATATTACTACTGTTTGGTTTTAGATCTAGGTATTATCTATTGACTTTACAACTTGAAATATGAATATGTAGCTCTCTTTTCTTCTCCTTCTCCCACATCCATCCTATTGTTCAGTCTTCCCAATATAGTAATGCGTTATTTTTCATGAGATCAGTATTCCACGTGTATATTCATATGCCTATGTAAATGCTATTTAACAACCAAACAGTTCACAGATGTTTAAAGCTCCTCTGAAGAACTTACAGCTCTCAAGGTTGCTATTGAGAAGTCAAAGCCATTATGCTTTCCAATCTTTTATGTTCAAGTGTTTTTGTTTTTGTTTTTACTTCCGTAAACGAAGAAGCCTGCAGAATCTTTGCATTTCCAATAGTGTGAAATTCCATGATGAATGTCTTGGTTTGGGTCCATTTTATCCATTTTGCTAAGCTCTCAGTGCAGAAGACTTTAATTCTGCAAAGAAGTAAAACTTACTTCTTTGGAAGTAAATTTCTTCAATTATTTCTTTGATAATTTCCTCCCCTTTATTTCTGGAATTCCTATTACTGAATTATTGGGTCTCTGGCCTGAGTTTTCAATTTTCTTGTCTTTTATATTTTGCATTTCTTTTTTTTCTTTGTAAATATATTTTTCTTCTCCTTTTTTGTTTTTTATTATTATACTTTAAGTTCTAGGGTACATGTGCACAACATGCAGGTTTGTTACATAGGTATACATGTGCCATGTTGGTTTGCTGCACCCATCAACTCGTCATTTACATTAGGTATTTCTTCTAATGCTATCCCACCCCCAGTACCCCACCCCGTGACAGGCCCCAGTGTGTGATGTTCCCCACCCTGTGTCCAAGTGTTCTCATTGTGCAATTCCCACCTATGAATGTGAACATGCAGTTCACAGAAAACATGGTTTTCTGTCCTTGTGATAGTTTGCTGAGAATGATGGTTTCCAGATTCATCCATGTCCCTGCAAACGACATGAACTCATCCTTTTTTATGGCTGCATGGTATTCCATGATGTATATGTGCCACATTTTCTTAATCCAGTCTATCATTGATGGACATTTGGGTTGGTTCCAAGTCTTTGCTACTGTGAATAATGCCTCAATAAATATACGTGTGCATGTGTCTTTATAGTAGCATGACGTATAATCCTTTGGGTATATACCCAGTAATAGGATCACTGGGTCAAATGGTATTTCTAGTTCTAGATCCTTGAGGAATTGCCACACTGTCTTCCACAATGGTTGAACTAATGTACACTCCCACCAACAGTGTAAAAGCATTCCTATTTCCCCACATCCTCTCCAGCATCTGTTGTTTCCTGACTTTTTAATGATCACTATTCTAACTGGCGTGAGATGGTATCTCATTGTGGTTTTGATTTGTATTTCTCTGATGACCAGGGATGATGAACATTTTTTCATGTGTCTGTTGGCTGCATAAATGTCTTCTTTTGAGAAGTGTCTGTTCATATCCTTTGCCCACTTTTTGATGGGGTTGTTCGTTTTTTTCTTGTATATTTGTTTAAGTTCTTTGTAGATTCTGGATATTAGACCTTTGTCACGTGGGTAGATTGCAAAAATTTTCTCCCATTCTGTAGGTTTCCTGTTCACTCTGATGGAGTTTCTTTTGCTGTGCAGAAGCTCTTTAGTTTAATTAGATCCATTTGTCAATTTTGGCTTTTGTTGCCATTGCTTTTGGTGTTTTCATCATGAAGTCCTTGCCCATGCCTATGTCCTGAATGGTATTGCCTAGGTTTTCTTCCAGGGTTTTTATGGTTTTAGGTCTAACATTTAAGTCAATGTGTAAGGACGAGATCCAGTTTCAGCTTTCTACATACCGCTAGCCAGTTTTCCCAGCACCATTTATTAAATAGGGAATCCTTCCCCCATTTCTTGCTTTTGTCAGGTTTGTCAATGATCAGATGGTTGTAGAAGTGTGGTGTTATTTCTGAGGCCTCTGTTGTGTTCCATTAGTCTATAAATCTGTTTTGGTACCAGTACCATGCTGTTTTGGTTACTGTAGCCTTGTAGTATAGTTTGAAGTCAGGTAGCATGATGCCTCCAGCTTTGGTCTTTTTGCTTTTGATTGTCATGGCAATGCAGGCTCTTTTTTGGTTCCATATGAACTTCAAAGTAGTTTTTTTACAATTCTGTGAAGAAAGTCATTGGTAGCTTGATGGGGATGGCATTTAATCTATAAATTACCTGAGGCCATATGGCCATTTTCACGATATTGATTCTTCCTATCCATGAGCATGGAATGGTCTTCCATTTGTTTGTGTCCCCTTTTATTTTGTTGAGCAGTGGTTTGTAGTTCTCCTTAAAGAGGTCCTTCACATCCCTTGTAAGTTGGATTCCTAGGTATTTTATTCTCTTTGAAGCAATTGTGAATGGGAGTTCACTCATGATTTGGCTGTTTGTCTATTATTCGTGTATAGGAATTCTTGTGATTTTTGCACTTTGATTTTGTATTCTGAGACTTTGCTGAAGTTGCTTATCAGCTTAAGGAGATTTGGGCTGAGATGATGGGGTTTTCTAAATATACAATCATGACATCTGCAAACAGGGACAATTTGACTTCCTCTTTTCCTAATTGAATACCCTTTATTTCTTTCTCTTGCCTGATTGTCCTGGCCAGAACTTCCAACACTATGTTGAATAGGAGTGGTGAGAGAGAGCATCCTTGTCTTGTGCCGGTTTTCAAAAGGAATGCTTCCAATTTTTGCCCATTCAGTATAAAATTGGCTGTGGGTTTGTCATAAATAGCTCTTATTATTTTGAGATATGTTCCATCAATACCTAGTTTATTGAGAGTTTTTAGCATGAAGTGCTGTTGAATTTGTTGAAGGCATTTTCTGCTTCTATTGAGATAATCATGTGGTTTTTGTCATTGGTTCTGTTTATGTGATAGATTACATTTATTGATTTGCATATGTTGAATGAGGCTTGCATCCCACGGATGAAGCCAGCTTGATTGTGGAGGATAAGCTTTTTGATGTGCTGCTGGATTTGGTTTGCCAGTATTTTACTGAGGATTTTTGCATCGATGTTCATCAGGGATATTGGTCTAAAATGCTCTTTTGTGTGTGTGTGTGTCTCTGCCAGGCTTTGGTATCAGGATGATGCTAGCCTCATAAAATGAGTTATGGAGGAGTCCCTCTTTTTATATTGATTGGAATAGTTTCAGAAGGAATGATACCAGCTCCTCTTTGTACCTCTCATAGAATTTGGCTGTGAATCCATCTGGTCCTGGATATTTTTTGGTTGGTATGCTATCAATTATTGCCTCAATTTCAGAACCTGTTATTGGTCTATTCAGAGATTCAACTTCTTCCTGGTTTAATCTTGGGAGGGTGTATGTGTCCAGAAATTTATCCATTTCTTCTTGATTTTCTAGTTTATTTGGATAGAGGTGTTTATAGTATTCTATGATGGTAGTTTGTATTTTTTTGGGATCGGTGGTGTTATCTTCTTTATCATTTTTTTGTTGTGTCTGTTTGTTTCTTCTCTCTTTTTTTCTTTATTTGTCTTGCTAGCAGCCTATCAATTTTGTTGATCTTTTCAAAAAACCAGCTCCTGGATTCATTGATTTTTTTGAAGGGTTTTTTTGTGTCTCTATCTCCTTCAGTTCTGCTCTGATCTTAGTTACTTCTTGCCTTCTGCTACCTTTTGAATTTGTTTGCTCTTGCTTCTACAGTTCTTTTAATTGTGATGTTAGGGTGTCAATTTTATATCTTTCTGCTTTCTCTTGTGGGCATTTAGTGCTATAAATTTCCCTCTACACACTGCTTTAAATGTGTCCCAGAGATTCTGGTATGTTGTGTCTTTGTTTTCATTGGTTTCAAAGAACATCTTTATTTCTGCCTTCATTTCATTATTTACCCAGTAGTCATTCAGGAGCAGGTTGTTCAGTTTCCATGTAGTTGTGTGGTTTTGAGTGAGTTTCTTAATCCTGAGTTCTAATTTGATTTCACTGTGGTCTGAGAGACAGTTTGTTGTGATTTCTGTTCTTTTACATTTGCTGAGGAATGCTTTACTTCCAATTATGTGGCCAATTTAAGTGCGATATGGTGCTGAGAAGAATGTATATTCTGTTGATTTTGGGTGAAAAGTTCTGTAGATGTCTATTAGGTCTGCTTGGTGCAGAGGTGAGTTCAAGTCCTGGATATCCTTGTTCACCTTCTGTTTTGTTGATCTGTCTAATATTGACAGTGGGGTGTTAAAGTCTCCCATTATTATTGTTTGGGAGTCTAAGTCTCTTTGTAGGTCTCTAAGGACTTGCTTTATGAATCTGGGTGCTCCTGTATTGGGTGCATATATATTTAAGATAGTTAATTCTTCTTGTTGAATTGATCCCTTTACTGTTATGTAATGGCCTTATCTCTTTTAATCTTTGTTAGTTTAAAGTCTGTTTTATTGGTGACTAGGATTGCAACCCCTGCTTTTTCTTGCTTTCCATTTACTTGGTAGATCTTCCTCCATCCCTTTATTTTGAGCCTATGTGTATCTCTGCACGTGAGATGGGTCTCCTGAATACAGCACACTGATGAGTCTTGACTCTTTATCTAATTTGCCAGTCTGTGTCTTTTAATTGAGGCATTTAGCCCATTTACATTTAAGGTTAATATTGTTATGTATGAATTTGATCCTGTCATTATGATGTTAGCTGGCTATTTTGCCCATTAATTGATGCAGTTTCTTCATAGCATCGATGGTCTTTACTATTTGGCATGTTTTTGCAGTGGGTGGTAACAGTTGTTCCTTTCCATGCTTAGTGCTTCCTTCAGGAGATCTTGTAAGGCAGGCCTTGTGATGACAAAATCTGTCAGCATTTGCTTGTCTGTAAAGTATTTTATTTCTCCTTCACTTATGAAGCTTAGTTTGGGTGGAAATGAAATTCTGGGTTGAAAATTATTTTCTTTAAGAATGTTGAATATTGGCCCCCACTCTCTTCTGGCTTGTAGGGTTTCTGCAGAGAGATCTGCTGTTAGTCTGAGGGTTTCCTTTTGTGGGTAACCCGACCTTTCTCTCTGGCTGCCCTTAACATTTTTTTCTTCATTTTAACCTTGGTGAATCTGACAATTATGTGTCTTGTGGTTGCTCTTCTTGAGGAGTATCTTCATGGTGTTCTCTGTATTTCCTGAATTTGAATGTTGGCCTGCCTTGCCAGGTTGGAGAAGTTCTCCTGGATAATATCCTGAAGAGTGTTTTCCAACTTGGTTCCATTCTCCCTGTCACTTTCAGGTACACCAATCAAATGTAGATTTGGTCTTTTCACATAGTGCCATATTTCTCGGAGGCTTTGTTTGTTTTTACTCTTTTTTCTCTAATCTTGTCTTCTTACTTTATTTCATTAATTTGATCTTCAATCACTAATATCCTTTCTTCCACTTGATCAAATTGGCTACAGAAGCTTGTGCATGTGTCACAAGGTTCTCGTGCCATGGTTTTCAGCTCCGTCAGGTCATTTTAGGTCTTTTCTACACTGTTTATTAGTTAGCCATTTGTCTAACCTTTTTTCAAGGTTTTTAGCTTCCTTCTGATGGGTTAGGACATGTTCATTTGGCTCGGACAAATTTGTTATTACTGACCTTCTAAAGCCTTCTTCTCTGTTAACTTGTCAAGGTCATTCTCTGTCCAGCTTTGTTCCATTGCCCCCAAGGAACTGCAGTCCTTTGGAGGAGCAGAGGTGCTCTGGTTTTTAGAATTTTTAACTTCTCCTCTGGTTTCTCTCTATCTTTGTGGTTTTATCTACCTTTCGTCCTACAGACCTACAGGTGGGGTTTGGTGTAGATGTCCTTTTTGTTGATGTTGATGCTATTTCTTTCTGTTTGTTCATTTTCCTTCTAACAGTTAGGTCCCTCAGCTTCAGGTCCGTTGGAGTTCGCTTCAGGTCCACTCCAGACCCTGTTTGCCTGGTTATCACCAGTGGAGGCTGCAGAATAGCAAATATTGCTGCCTGATCCTTCCTCTGGAAGCTTCGTCCCAGAGGGGCACCCGCCTGTATGAGGTGTCTGTTGGCCCCTACTGGTAGGTGTCTCCCTGTTAGACTACACGGGGGTCGGGGACCCACTTGAGGAGGCAGTCTCTTCGTTCTCAGTGCTCAAATGCTGGGAGAACCACTGCTGGGAGAACCACTGCTCTCTTCAGAGCTGTCAGACAGGGATGTTTAAGTCTGCAAAGTTTCTGCTGCCTTTTTTTCAGCTGTGTCCTGCCCACAGAGGTGGAGTCTATAGAGGCAGTAGGCCAAGCTGAGCTGCAGTGGGCTCTGTCCAGTTTGAGCTTCCTGGCCACTTTATTTACCTACTGAAGCCTCAGCAATAGCAGACGCCCTCCCCTCCCCCCACCAGGCTGCAGCCTCTCAGGTTGATCTCAGACTGCTACACTAGCAGTCAACAAGGCTCCGTGGGCATGGGACCCGCCGAGCCAGGCACGGGAGAGAATCTCATGGTCTGCTGGTTGCTAAGACCATGGGAAAAGTGCAGTATTTGAGTGAAAGTGTCCTGTTTTTCCAGGTACAGTCTGTCATAGCTTCCCTTGGCTAGGAAAGGGAAATCCCCCTACCCCTTGCACTTCCTGAGTGAGGCAATGCGCCACCCTGCTTTGGCTCACCCTCCGTGGGCTGCACCCACTGTCCAACCAGTCCCAGTGAGATGAACCAGGTACCTCAATTGGAAATGCAGAAATCACCTATCTACTGCGTCGATCACACTGGGAGCTGCAGATCAGAGTGCTTCCTATTCGGCCATCTTGGAATGGATTCCTAAAGATATTTTTCTTAAGTTTATCATCCCACACTCCTATTTAGTTTTGTATTTCTGCTATTATTTATTTTTGAGGAAAATAAGTTTGAGTTTTTTAAAAATATTCTGTTTTTATCATGGTTAGATTATTTCTAGGGAGACAGCAAACAATTGGTTTTTTTTTTAATTTTAAAAACAAATTTCTTTCCCTGACATTGTTTTTGTGTGTTCCAAATTGTTTTAATGTATTTTTTTCTCTTCAGTTTGTCTCAATAGCTCACATTAGAGGATTTCCTCTGGTACCTGGAAATTCTTAGTTTTTTGCTTCTCTTTAAGTGTGGGAGACAAAAGCACAGATTAGAGGCTCTGAGTATATAGATGTGTGTGTGACTACATGATCTGACTGCCCTATTTAGATGGGAAACCTCTGATGTGAGATCTTTAGATCTTTCCTTCTATACTACTTTTTTTTCCTAGACAAGGCTTTGCCAAACTCCTGCCTGGAGGGTGAAGGTCTGTACTGGGACCTAAGTGTAGGAGGCTGGCTGAGGGGATCTCTGCTTCCAATGTACGTAATACACTTAATTCCTCTGTTTTTATTGTGATGTTTCTTCCTTGTGCCGGGGTTCCCCCAGTCCAGAGACTTCTTTAACCTTTTCAAGAGAATAAACCTCGTCTTTTGCTAGGACTGGGGAGGGAAAGTTTCCCAGCTGAGGAGAGTGTAAAAGTGAATCTGGCATCTGGCTGCTTCTTAAACAGGCTTTCAACTAGTTCTTATTTCTTTTTCTCATATCTAAAAGTATCTGGTGGTACCCATTTCTGAGCCTGTTGGAGATTCCGTAGTATCATTGTAGTTAGTTCTCACCATTCCCTACTGCTGGCATTAGGACTTTGTTGTTTGTTGTAGCTCTGTTAAATTTTTCAACAATTAACCAATTGCTTTCCAACTTCTATAATTTTATTGTTACTGTCTTTTCATTTCTGTGACCTTAGGGGCCTGTGTTTTAAAGGGATTTGGGGAAAGAGTCAAGAATTTGGTGAAAGATTCTAGATGTGTGGAATCAATTTGTGTGCAATAAAATAAACTGAAATAAAATATAAAACTTGGTAAATAGCTCAATAAATATTAAATCCACATTTAGCTTATACTATGTTTCTTTGGCCCAGGTAAGATTCTTTCATGCTAGAATGAGATTTTAAAAATCAATGTGCATTTTTATATTCAGGCTACAGTTAGTACCAAACTATACCACCCTCTTCAATAGAATTATTTTTCATGCAAAAGAATGGATATTTGCATTAAGGGACACATATAACTAACTTAATGAGATGTTAGTGGTTAAGGACTGTAATTTCTGTTCCTTGAAAAGGCTTATTGCCAATTAAATACACTTCAAGAGGCATAAATTAGATTTTATGAACATCACACTTCACACTCTTTCAAAAATGTTACAGTTTAGAAAATGTATTGTAAAAGCATGTTTATACTTTTACCTTCTTTGGCTTAGAAAGAAATTCTATACAGTAAATTTTGAAACTCAAAATTATTTTACACACTATAGAACAATAATTTTGCACATTTAAAAATACTATTTTATCTGGCATTCTTTTAAATGAATGAAGTTAATTACTTTGGAGACAGACTAAGGAGCTAGGGTTCTAGCCTCAGCTCTCTCATTTACTCATGGGTAACCTTGGAACAATCCTGTAACAGTTCTAGAAATTTTAATTTCCTAATTTGCAAAGTGAGCTGGTTGAACTAGATGACTATTAAAAGTATAGTTCTGGAAATAATCAAGGTTAACACCTGATTAATGTCAATGTTAATTTCAAAAGCTAAGGCTTATATCACATTTTGCCAACATGTAATATTGACTCACAATGACTATACTCCATATCAGCTTCTCTGCTTTCAGATCCAGGGACCAAAGGCCTGAATTCCAGTTGTGCCTCAAGATGGTGCTTTCCCTCATTTTTGTAGCTCAAGACGTACATTCAACTCAAGAGTCCAGCTCTACAGCAGCTATATTTGGAAATACACATATTTTATAGCCAGTATATAAATGATTTTTAATAAGTATGTATACACTTCTTGTATAATGATAAGTTTTTTTTTTACTTTGCTCGCATTTATAAATCAAACTTCGACAAGAATCTTTTTTGGAGTAAACAGAGAATAGCCACAGAATTTGGTGTGCAATGGGACCTAATTACATAGTCCTGCTTCTATAGTTCACAGTCAAGACATTACTGGGCAAAGATAGACACTAATTTCAATTAGCATTTCCATCTGATTCAATGATTTGAGATTCTTTTAAATCTTAAGACCAAGATTACAATTGTTCATATCAGTAGGAAAGGAAAACAACATGCTTCTCCTTTTTGTTGAATTCTTCTGACTGGGGAATGATTTTTATTGAGTATTAACTGGGCGTGTGAGAGTTCTCTAAGAGTACCTTTTTTCTATCTGAATAATGCTGTTCATACGGTCAAATTAATTGCTAGATATCCTCTTTTTCTTATGTTTTCGAAATGTATTTTTATATAAGAGAAATATATTTAAATATATTAAGCAAAATACATATTTTATCTCATATATATCATTATATTAGAATGATTTATTTTCAACACCATATCAAAGAATATTAGTGTTAGTAGCATTTTAATGGTAATAGGGCCTAGTGCAAGCATAGTCCCTTAATTCTTGTTTCTTAAGAGTCATTTAGAACCTATCAGCTAAAGTGTATGAAGAAATAAATCAGTTTTGGCAGACCATGCTGTTCCGGAATCAGTACAATTGTAAAGGAAGCAGCTGTATTTTTGTGCTCCCTCGTGTATTATCAGCAGCATTGTTGTTTAAATGGTGATGGAAATGTCTTGACCAGTGGTGAATGAAAGGAAGACTGGAAAGGAGAGAGCTTGACTGCTAGATCTCAGGTTGTATCATAGGAATGGTGGTAAGAAAGATAATGATTTTATCATATAAATTAAGCAAACTGGATTTATTATAAGTCATGAATGATGTGGGTAAGATATGGTGGTTTTACTGTAAAATATAGAATTTTACTACAAAAGAGATCAGAGCAATGAGGGAAGGTTAGAAAGGTGAAGGAAATTTATAAGGTGGGAGCCATAGCAGAATATTTTCATGTTAATAAACATTATCCCAGAGAGTAGAGAAAAATTAATGATTAAGAAGAGAAAGGAGAGAACTGCAGGAGCAAAATCTATGTGTAAGCAAGAGTGAACCGAACCAGGAGAATAAACGATTCATCTCTGGTCCTAGGAGGAAGGCAGAGAACTTGGGCATGGATCCAGTAGGTTGAATCAGCAGTGAGAGCATGTGGAAGTTTGGTTTTTGATGGCTCTTTTCTCAGTGAAATAGGAAGCAAGGTCATCAGACAATAATGAGAAGAGAGAGAAGATTTAGGTTTGAATGAGATATATGGACTGGGTGACTAATGGAATATGAATGTACTGACTCATGAATTTTAAAATAAAACTCTCCCAATTCCAATATGACAGTGGCCATGACAACCAAAGAAGAGTTATTCTTTCTTATAACAAATACAGAAGACAGAATATTTTTGACAAGCTTGGCTAGCCTTTTTCCAGGGTTTTCTACGTGACGCTAGCCAGATCAGAAAGAAGTCTAAGTAACATGCTGAAGTGGAAGCTTGGCAGACTGGAAATTTTATATGATGTTTTTCAGTGCTAGAATTAAATCTATTATGCGAACCATTATGGAAGGTCTGCTTCAGGAAGCCCAGCTGATTATATTAGGGTCAGTGAACACATCAGGGAATATTTATATCTTGTTTTCAGAAGGTGTATTATGGTCACTTTGCCATTCATTGATTATGATTATTTAAATTGGCTTCAAATGACTTGTTTCTTAGATCATAGTCTACTCTTTTGCGGAACAGATGGGAAGGATTATCAAACCCTTGGAAGAGGGTTCAGTTAAAAACCAGTAGTCAAAATGCATATATTACTTACTATGTATTAGAATTAATTTTGCTGTTACCTATTTCTATATCATAAAGGCCCTATTATAACTTCTCTGTTCACAGACTTTTTTTTGAAACATGAACTCTTTATTATCTTGTTTTGATAAGTTGTAAAATGCCTTTCCTGTCTTCCTTTTTCTAAGTCCTTTTAATTTTTCTCTTTGGATGTCATGAAGACTTATTGTTCCTGATAAATGAGTCAATAGTGATGAAAATATCAGCTTGATTCATTAGCAGGTATAAACATTACACTGAAAAAAATACTGAGTGTATCAACACACAGACCTACTCACACACTCACTCATATATACACACATGCATGTACACACACGTATACACTGATAACATCTACTTGTACAGGCTCTCCCTTGTATAATGAAAGAATTATTTTCTATCCAAAGACCATATGGTGTGTTTGATGGTCCTGTAGCAGGACTCTGGGATCCACACTGATGAAAATAGGAAGTAGATTTTAGATGTTTTACAAATAATATACTGGGCAAGTAAAACCATATAATGCTTTATAACCCTTAGCTACTTCTGACTACGAGGGAAAAGTCATCTTACACAGTGTCCCCTCATGCTATAGATGAACAAAGTGGGAACGAAAGCCATGGAGGTACTGCTCTGGGATCATAGCAGCCAATAAGTAGCAGAACTGCCATTCCCAGATTCTCCTCCATCCACCTCTTAATTATTGTATCTTCACAAGACAGGGTCTCTACTTTCTTGCCCCAGAGTAGTCTATCATCAATTTCTGACCAAAACATAAAAAAGGATACAAATGAATGCCAAAAAAAATCGTGCCTATTTTCATTAATCAAATTTTAAAGCTTATATATTCCATATAAGTCTAGATAAGTTGAATTAATTATAAAAAGGACCTGAAACCTTTTTTTCTCTCCAAGGACCTTCATGCCATTTTTTAAAAAGATCTATTTATTCAGTCATTTGCCTTGTAGTTTAACTCACCTCATTGTCCTTCTCCATCTTATTATCTTGACCATTATATTAATTGCTTGTCTCATTATCCTTTTTTTCTTAGATTGCAGATCCTGTCCCAACACCCCTTTCTTCTATAAGACTTCTTTGGCCTGTTTAGCTTTACTGAGGCAATTATTATTAATCTTAATTTATTTGCTATCATTTCCATTGCTATACCCCCCAGTTGGACATGTTTACTGCATACCCCATTAGGAATAGGCACTTGATGTTAGAGAAAGGCATTTTATGAGAGGATTTTACAGTGCAGAGTATGTCACATTTTTTTTACTGCTATTCCAACCTAATTATATTAGGTATGACTCCTCATGCTAAGTTTTATGGAAACTTAAATGTGTAAAATCTCGAAGCTCAGACCCATAGTTGCATTAAATAGGAAGTCACCAATGAAATTTATTTAAATGTTGACCTCTCCAAGGTCTTAAGATTGTATTTTGACAGCAATTTTTTGCTTGGCCAAACTTTAGTCAGGTCCCTGAACCTCCTCCTAGACCACCTGTAAAAGGGCCTATATAAGCATTTTCCTTGTAAAATCCATTTTTAGCAAAGAACCCAGCTAAGTCAATTTAGCAAGAACCCCATCCTTGATATCTGATCGGGTTCCTCATTTTCCATTATCCCCAACTGATATCTGATCCCCCTGACATGACTTTAGTGAGAATCCTGTGGCTAGGTTTAGCCAGAATCCCATTTACCCCTGATATATCCTCTTAGTAATTTTCTATCCACTGATCCCCACCTTGCTCCTTGACTGTAAATTCCTACTTGCTCATGCTGTATTCGGAGGTGACCCAGTCTCTCTCCTCTACCACAAAATCCCATTGTTTTAGTCTCTGTACCTATCATGATCAGTCATAATCAATCCTAAGTTTACCTTACCTTGCTTTAACAAGTATCATTAAATGATTTTTTTGAACAATTTTCAGGCTAATTTTTCTTGGTCTAGTTTTAGGCAGAATGAGAAACCTAAAGCTAAAATTAATGATCAATCAGGAAAGAAAATTCAGCATATCAAAAATGATAAATTAATTAGAAAAATGATCATTTGTTATAAAAATAATAGGTTTATACAAATGATCAGGAATGATTTTTTTTGGTGCCAAGTGTAGTATATTTACATTTATATAGCTACTTGTATGTTTACAGTTTGTTCCTAGTCATTTCTTAGACAAATTAGAAAGAGAGAGAAGTGAACACAGAGAAGGAAGTGGGAAGAAGGGAGGAACACAGACTTCTCATCTGGACTTGACCAGTTTTCATTCAGCTATTCTGTGACAGTAGGTGGGGAAATGGTTTTTTCAAAAACCCATTTCCTTTCCAAGCATGCTCTGTCCCTTGAAATTTTACTCTGAATAATCTGTTGTTTCTGATGTTACCAGACGTTTGGAAATAGGGCTTTTTGTGTGTCTTATTGCTTATAGCCATAATGATGGGTTTTTTTTACTTCAGATCTTTCCAAAGAAAGCAAAGCCCAGAGATGCAGTGAATGTGAAAGAACCATTATGATAGAGATCAGTGATCACATGTATTGATCAAAGATGCTCAGCCGGAGTAATGGTTATTTACAGTTGAGGGGGTTTCAAGAGCCATTCTTTAACTTAGGATAATCAAATCCGATACTGTGAATTAAGAAGGAATAAAAGGGATAAATCAAGTAGAGTAAAAGTTGGAAAATAGATTTGAACATTCATATGCCTAGTTTCAAAATCTTTTTCATGAGATTGTTTAACACTATTTCCTACTGAAAAAAGAACACGTAAAAAGCTGAGTTTAGAAGTATCATTCTGATTACATACCATTTTCCCAGTATTGTATTAAGTACTGTGAAAGCTTTTCAGCTTAAATAAAGTGAAATTAGATGGTGTTTGTTTTTAATCACAAAGGTGTTCTTCACTTTCAGAAAGGATTCCCTTCATTTAAACAAGTTCACATTCTCAGGATAGAGCAGTGGGGTTGGGATTCCTCTTCAGCCTGAATTAATAATAGCTGAGGCATGATTTTGTTCTGGTCACTATGACTAGAAAAATTCAAAAGTAGAAAAAATATACACTCAAGATTCTATACAGTAATGCACCAGTTAATTCACACTTCAAAGATGAGTAATGAGAAGTTTAAAAGCTGAAATTTGTGGCCTGGTGAACTGCAGATTGTGAAAGGGCGTTTATAAAACTTTACATAGGAATGTGCCTCATCTATCAGGTTTTGCCCCTTCTGTTCCCCTTTCTTTTCTTCTCTACCACTGTCTTGATTTCCAGTCTACTTCTTTCTCGGACCCGCACCCGACTTTGTTTTTCAGGGCCTCTGTTGCTGTGCCCTGTCTCCCTCTCTAACCTTCTCTGTCTTTTCTTGTCCTCTCTTCCTATTTTAGTGCCCTTTCCCCTTTTCTTTATTGTCTTCTTGATACTTTATTAACTGGCCACGATATGAGATTGAAGTCCAAGTCTAAACGCATATTTAAAACGTTTTGTACTGTCTGTTCTAAATATGCTGATTAGGTGACTTTGATCTGCTTTCATTCTTTTCATTCAGCAATTTTTTAAAAAATTTATTATTTTATGTTATTTTGTGGCAGAGTCTTGCTGTCTCCCAGGCTGGAGTGGAGTGGCGTGATCTTGGCTCACAGCAACCTCCGCCTCCTGGGTTCAAGCGATTCTCCTGCTTCAGCCTCTCGAGTAGCTGGGACTACAGGCATGCGCCACCATGCCCAGCTAATTTTTATATTTTTAGTGGAAACAGGGTTTCATCATGTTGGCCAGGCTGGTCTCGAATTCCTGACCTCAGGTGATCCGCCTGCCTCTGCCTGTCAAAGTGCTGGGACTACAGGCGTGAGCTACCGCACTCAGCCAGCAAATGTTTTTTGAGTGCCTACATTTTGCTAGGAGTTAGATATTGGAGTAAAAAGTTAAACAAGGCTTAGTGTCTCCTTCAGAAGCGAATAGTCTCATGGTAGAGACAAATAAAATATGTATTATTGTTCCCAGTATTGTATTAGGTATTCTTAAAGTTTTTCAACTTCAATAATAATAAAATAAAATGGTATTTGCTTTTATCACAGAGGTATTCTTCACTTTGCTTTCCCTTACATTTAGACAAGTCCACATTCTCAGGATAGAGCTATGGAGATCTCTTTTCGGCCTGAATTAACAATACCTGAGGAATGATTTTGGGTTAGATATTGGGATACAAAGTTAAACAAGGCCTAGTCTCTTCTTCAGAAGCTAATAGTCTCATGCTAGAGACAAATAAAATATGTATTACTATGAAGATCTTAATATCGTTGTTAAAAGATAATTTTTCAGAAAAATTAAATTTAATAGAGTTTAATTGAGCAAAGCATGATTCACAAATCAGCTCCCCACCTCCCACCTGCCCTAGCCTGCAACCAGAATAGGTAGGTTCAAAGCGACTCTGCTACATGGTTGGATGATATTTATGGATTTTAAAAAAAAGCAAAATGAAGTATAGAAAATGGAAGTAAGGTACGGAAACATCTGGATTGATTACAGCTTAGCATTTAGCCTATCTGAACACAGTTTGAACAGCTGGGTGCCTGCGATTGGCTGGAACTCTGTGGTTGGTACAAGAGTAGGTTACAGTCTGTTTACACATCCAGTTAGGTTACAGTTCACTATGCATGGGTAAACCTTTAGGACAAACTTAAAATATGTAATGAGGCAGCTTTAGGCCAAACTTAATTTAACAAAATTAAGTGACTTTTTACTTCTCTGTGATTTTTCAACTTATTTTCTTTAATTGATCTCTAGTTTAAATCTTGCTATATTTAGTATGTGATTTGCTTTCACAAATTTAGTTAATATTTAATTTTAAGGAACAATTATTTTTTAATAAAGGGAGAGTTGATGGTACTTAAAATTTTATGAAGTAAGGAAATGAACAAAAATTGTATTTACCTCATATTCTGATTTTCTTATCCTAATAAAATCTTTTCAATAATTATACTGTTGAAGTACAGAAAAAGCCTTCTGGGTAAAGTACAATGCTGCCTCAAAATTGTGCTTTAGATTCTTATCATTATTAAAGAATAAAGTTTCATAGAGTATTGGGTATAGGACTGTTGCTTTGCACAATTCCAGAGTGTATGATTCATGCAGTAGTTTACGTGAATCCTCCCACCCTATCCCACCCTATCTTGTGGGAAAATTGGTTGGTTAATAATTTTAGATATCACACAGAAAGTTAGTGGGGATTGTAATATTTGGATTAACATTTACTTGAAAATTTTATGGTAAATTTTTTGACCAAAGACATAGTAATAGCTTCTAGGAAGTGACCTATATTAATCATTTTTAGTTTGTAAGTCAAGTGGATGGTATTCCTTCACATCTCCTTTGAAACTATTTGAATGAGTTAACTAACGCCTCTTATATCATTTAATTCTCATGCATATCCAACTTTACAGCCTGAAAAATCTTTCTGGAATTGCTATATGAAAAAGTATCTAAGCCTAAGGAACAAATATTTATAAACACAATAGGAAAATGGAGATTTCACAATAGGAAAAAAAAGTATAGAGAGGCAGCTAATCCACTGACAAGACTAAGAGTTAATATTAATTTATTTAAAAATCAAAACCATTTTTGAGATTTGAATTTTAAATTTAGAAAACTACTGTGTCTTTTCACTACTTTAACTTATAAAAGCAAGATAGATTTTTTTAACTTATTTTGATTTGTGAAATAGCCTTAAAAGGCATTTGTCATTCCAGAGTAGATATTTTTGTCTTGCTTATTAATTTGTATTTTAATGAAAATAACATAACTTTCATCTGGTATTCAGTGAACTATGCTATTACAGAATAAGACTGAAGTAAGATCTTTTGGTTGTATTTTAAATGAAAAGAATAGGAAAAGCATCCACTGGGATTTCTGCTTTTAACAAAAACAACTAAATCTCTGATAGAAAATGTCTCAGAGTTCTAGTAATAGTAATGAGAGACAGAAATAATGAGTTTAGGAGCAAAAGTCACATCTATTGTGCTGTAAATGGTAAATTCAAGCTACAGATCCTCATTAAAAATAAGAAGGCCATGAATTTAACAAATGCTATAGAGTGTAGAACAGGTCAGTCATTGAATGGAAAATATCTATAAATACAATGCAAAATAAATAGATGCTAAAGAATGACTGCATGCGTGGACAGATGCAGGCAGTATTTACTATCTAACTTGGCTTAAAGTATTTTATCTTGTTGGCCTGACTAATTTCTTCAACTTATTTAAAGATATTGTCTTGGGCTGCTTTCTTGCTAATGCAGATAGCTTTTTAGGGGGAACATTAAAATAGTAAATACAGAGTGCACATAAAGGTACACATAGCTAGTGTACTGAGAAAAAAGAAGGTAATGAAGTTTTATTCCAGACACTTGAGCAAGCAAACAGTCTTATGATATACTAAGCTGACGGGAGGTTGGTATTATCACTTTAGGACAAAGTTGAAGGGCAGTCCAAAGAAACGCATCACCTGAGTGCCCATAAGTCTGAGTTCAGCAGACTCTGGGGACAGAGATTGTAAATCTTCTACTGTCTTAAAAGTGAAATGACAGTCTTTTGATTAGAACTTGAAATTGTTCCTTAAAATGAACTTGAAAATATTAACAGTAGGCTGCTGTGTGTTCCTAAAGTTCTAATAAAAATCTGCCCTGTGGCAGCCTCTGACCACCACTGACCAAAGAGGTTGTTAGAAAAATGCCACTTGTATTGAAAGGCACATCTGTTATTACGGAACAAATAATTAAGAGTGACTAGCATAGAAGAAGGAGGAAACTGAATAAAGGAAACAGAGAAGATTATAAATGAAAGAAGACTAAGGTCAGAAAGAAAAATTAAATAGAATCTAATAGTGAGAATAAATCCTGTCAGTTAAATAGGAAGAAGAACCTTTGTAAAAAAATTTTTAAATGCATGCCTGGAAAAATAATCAGAAGGATTAAATTTTTCAAATAAAAAATAGGAAAAGGCCGAGTGCAGTGGCTCATGCCTGTAATCCCAGCACTTTTGGTAGGCTGAAGTGGGTGGATCACAAGGTCAGGAGTTCCAGACTGGCCTGGCCAATATGGTGAAACTCCGTCTCTACTAAAAATACAAAAATTATCCAGGCGTGGTGGTGCTTGCCTGTAGTCCCAGCTACTCGGGAGGCTGAGGCAGAAGAATCACTTGAACCCAGGAGGCGGAGGTTGCAGTGAGCCGAGGTCCTGCCACTGCACTCCAGCCTGGGTGACAGAGCAGGACTCCATCTCAAAAAAAAAAAAAAAAAAAAAAAGGAAAAATGACGGGCTTATTTTTTTCCTTATTATAATTTCTTGCTCTTCAAATTTCATTGTTGATTCTAAATCTGTTATTGAAATTCTGTAACACGAATTCTGCCTGATTTTGTTAGTGAACACTGAAAAAATTTCTAGCTTTTCTTTAAAAATAAATAAACGTAAAAGCAAAGAGAATATTTTATCTTTAGTAGTACATTTTCATTTATAAGACTGGACAAATTCCATGCTGCCAGACCATTAAAGGAATTTAAAAGAGTCTTGTAAATCAAGAATTTTTCCAGCACTTCCAGTACTGTAGTTGGTATCCTGAGAATAAGAACATAAATAGATATGCTGGGTGAGAAAATGATCCCATTCAGCTTCATACAACTCCTTTGGCAATAGCACTATAATCATGTCAACCGTTTTCTATGATGTTGACATCATGTCATCATGTTGCCAAAACCTGATATTGATCAAGCCCTCTCTCTAATGCCACCTCTTCTGTGAATCCTTCCCTGGTAATGAGGGTAGAGATATTGTTTGTTTCATTCACTGTTATATGCCAAATCTCAATGTCCACACTTTGCTTACTCGATATTAAAGTTACTTAATGATGCATGTTAATTTTCCCATAGAAAGACTATATGTTAGTTTCAGGGCCCACTAGGGTCTAGGTGCTCTCCTGTGGTGAGGTTTGCAGGAGTTGGTGGAGGGGATGTGGACTGCTGGAGGTCTCTCACTTACCCTTTCTCCACACTGTGGAGGCTCTCTGGGCTCCCATCTGGCCTGAGCTGGCTTCCTGGCATCCCTCTCCTTCCATGTCTCCAGTATTTCCTGTGACTTCTCTGTTGAACTCAAGTGTTCTCTCTTAGATGCTTTATTCAAAATGTGATTAGCTACTTGCTAGTTTAGTTTTTCTTTGTGGAGGAAGTGAGTGCTGGATGTCTCTAGTCAGCCCCCTTGAGGCTTCTCTTCCTGTGGCTTCATTTTTATCATCATTATAGATTTTTGAAAACTAAAGATATATTAGTGGATTTTTTGACTTGCTCTGAACATTTCCGTTTCAAATCTTGCAGAAAATATAGGTCTTAGATGAATCTTTGGATTGCATTTTTGGATCAAACCCCTGAAGATATCCAGTAATAGAAGTAATACAGCCTCAAAATACTTTCCAAACACTAAGAACTAAGCTTATTTCTTGCCTTATGATATAGCTAATTCCAGGGTCACACATTCATGTATTTATAACTTACCTTAAAAACAGTGTTCGAATTAGTGAATGCCAGTGCTCTGTTATGTTCCCTTTTTTTTCCACCTAGTATATCCTTTAGCTTTTTTGGGACCATTTCAATAGAAAAAAACACACAAAATATTTTTATCTATGGCAATCCCTGAAGAAACTCTTATTTAAAGCTTTAGGAATGTCTAAAACCTGACAAGCAACATCCTCTTCAGGTACCATATTTCTCATGAATTTTGGCCCTTTTCATATTAAATTATTATTTTTAAAAGTAATTTTGTTTTGTAAATATAAAAACATATTACGACTTCTGCCTTTCAAATATTATTTTAATATTATTTTAAAGTTCACTTTTTTGTGAACTTTTTGACATTAAGAATTATATCTTATTTACCTTTGTATCCTTGCAACCTATTTCAGTGCCTGGGTACAGAGTAGATCCTCCAAAATTACTAAACAGTTCTTTGGATTTTTTTCTTGGTCATAGAAGGTACACGCAAGTAACTTTTACATACTTAATAGCTACCCTGCACTTCTCTAGGTCATTTGGACAGAATCCAACATGTACCACAATAGACATTTGGGCACTTAAATAGATATTATAGCATATAATGGTCAGAAACCACTGGAAAAGCCAATCCTGGTTTTTTGTTTTTTGTTTTTTTTTTCCACAGCAAAATCACACTGTTTGAAATACCAGGATCCTGGAACTTAGAAAAGTCTAGATTTGTTACAGTGTCAACAAAGCATGATATGTGTTTGCTTGTGCTTCCACATGGTCACACACACAAATTCAACAAAACCAAATCAAACAAAACGATGCGTGCATTTTTGGGGTGTGAAAAAACCACTCACAGTCGTAAATAATGTACACTCAAGAAGCTGACAGTCTAGGGCAGGAAATAGACTTATGAACAAATACTATCATCGGTAAAAAAAAGTCCAAATTTGTACAAGTTCAACTTTATACAAGTGAAGTAAGAGAATCTAGAAACACAGAAATATTAACTGAAACTTCAGGAGCCTTGAAAAACAATTTTATTGAAATACAGGACTCAAACTAAATGGAAATAGATTTTGTGTTAATATTAGCAACTCAGTAGACAGTTATCAAGCCATAAGCTAAACTCTCCATTTTATTTTCTTCTTAAACTTCCTTTTACATAATGAGGAAGTGATATCAATGAACAGATTACTTATACCTACCGTTTCTGCGGAAATAAAGGAGTTAGAATCTAGATCAGGTATAATGAACTTGACAGACTTTGTAAAGTTCTGTAGGCAACTGGGAATTTCGATTGGACTTTGAGTATGGCAGATCAAAACTTTTTTGTATTTCCTACAATTGAGAAAATTTTCCATAACACAGAAAGTGAAATTAGTATGTTTTTATTTCTGCTACCTAGTCCTGAAATGATTTTCTGCTTGTCTGTGCTTTAATACAGTATTATGATTACACCAGCCTGACCAACATGGAGAAACCCTGTCTCTACTAAAAATACAAAATTAGCCAGGCATGGTGGCACATGCCTGTAATCCCAGCTACTTGGGAGGCTGAGGCAGGAGAATTGCTTGAACCCGAAGGCAGAGGTTGCGGTGAGCCAAGATTGTGCTCTAGTCTGGGCAACAAGAGTGAAACTCTGTCTCAAAAAAAAAAAAAATTGCATAGTCTGTGTAGAAAATGTTAAAATTTACACTTAATAATACATATCACTTGATCAATAGATATACAGTGAGTTCTGAGATCAGGACAGTGGAAGATAAAAGAAGTTCAAGAAAAGCTCACTGCCCTACTGGAGCTTACTGTTTACTTAAAATGATAAGGCATTAAGGCCTGGCTATTTCAGCAGCAATATATAAATTAAATAAATCTAGACAAGATCAGAAGAGCACCTAGGAGGCCGCATGTAATATGCATCTGTGAGGGTTAATTTTATGTGTCAACTGGGCTAAGCCATGATACCCAGATAGCCAGTCAAACATTATTCTAGTGAAGGTGTTTTTTAGATGAGAATAATATATAAATAAGTAGACTTTGATTCAATCAGAGTACACTCCATAATGTGAGTGGGCTTCACTCAATCAGTTGAAGTCCTTAAGAAAAGACTGACTTCCCCAGAAGAGGGAATTCTGCCAGCAGACTGCCTTTGGACTTGAACTGCAGCTCTTCCCTGGATCTCCAGCTGCCAGCCTACCCTGCAGGTTTTGGACTTGCCAGACTCTGTAATCATGGGAGTCAATTCCTGAAAATAAATTTCTTTTCCTAATATACATATGCACATGTCCTATTTGTTCTTTCTCTGGGGAACACTGATTGATAAAAAAATAACAGTTGAGTGCTGTATTAGTCCATTCTCACACTGCTATAAAGAACTTCCCTGAGACTGGCTAATTTATAAAGAAAAAAGGTTTAATTGACTCACAGTTCCACCTGGCTGAGGAAACCTACAATCATGGTGGAAGGAAACCTACAATCATGGTGGAAGGCAAAGCAGGCATGTCTTACATGGCAGCAGGTGAGAGAGAGTGAGCAAGAGCAGGGAAAACTGCCTTATAAAACCATCAGATATTGTGAGAAATCACCCCCTATCACAAGAACAGCATGGGGGAAACCCGCCCCCATTATCCAATCACCTTCCTCCATCAATACGTGGGGATTACAGGTCCCTCCTTCAACAGGTGGGGATTATAATTCAAGATGAGATTTGAGTGGGGACACAAAGCCTAACCATATCAAGTGATGTGGCTTGAGCAGAAAAAAATCAGCCAAAGGCTTGATGATTATTGTACATCTCTTGTCTTACTTTCTCTTTCCATATTTAATCTTCTTTCCTAGATGGTGAGCTCCTAGAGTTCAGTGGCACAGTATCAAGTTCTGATATAGATAAAGACTTGGAAAGGGAATATCTTTTAATCCTTATATTTAAAGCAGTCAGAAATTAACATGCAAAGAGGTAGGCTGGTCATCTAGATTCCTCCCTTCATTGGTTATTAGGAGGACTTTTAGAGGCTGCAGGCAGTTCTGTAGAAGCACACTACATGAAAAGCCTAGATTTCACTCTTCAAGAGTTGCAAGACACTGTAGAAATTGCTTCATGTCTCCACGCCTGTGTTTCTGCTTGTAGATTAAGTAAGGTAATAGAAGTTCACGTACCCATGAAAATAGGCCAAACTAATCTGTGCTATTTTAAGTCAGAATAGTGGTTATCCTTGTGATAATTACAAAGAATATGAGGGGAGTGTTCTAGGGGCTGGCAAAAGTTCTGCTTCTGGATCTAGGTGCTGGCTATATGGATATATTAGTTTCTAAAATAATTGAGTGGTACTCATGTATTTTTAATGTATATTACATTTTAGTACAAAGTCTTTAAAAGTTCATATGTTCTGTCTTGTAAACACCTTCAGAAAATTGACAGGATACAAAAATTCTAATGTGTCACAAGGATAACCCAAATTACTTGTTGCAGCATTTCCTTTCAACAGTTTCCATCAGAAAATTAGAATCCCATTAACAACAAACAAAAAGAGGTGGCAAAACAGAGGCAAAGAAAAGCAAAAATTTTTTGAAGTCCATTAATTGATTTTCAGTAGATCCACCTAAATTTAATGTGTTAGGTCTTTGGCACTATCTTTATTTTACTTGTTAATGTTTAACTTAAGAATGCAGTGAAACCAAATGCTTGTATTTGTAAAAGTGCTTTTCGATATTTGTTAAAACATGATGGAAAAACTAGGTAATAGCTGTACAGGCTTTTTTATAGGTCATAAAAGGAAAAAATAAAATATCTTATAAGTAAGTTTGAAGCTCCACAGCTCCTAGTCAGAAAATTGAATTATTTAGTGTTTCAGTAATGTGATGGAGCCATCCTTCTTTTATGAACAACAAATATCATGCCAGTTGCCTACTTTAAATACCAATGAGAAGAGGGCGGATAGAATTTTCACACACAGACATTCTTGGAAATAAAACATACAACATCTTCTGCAGACCTCCCTTTGACCCATTTAATAAAATAACAGAATCCCAAACTAGGAAATATTTTTCCTAACCACCTGAGTAGCTGAGGGGCATCCTTATTGAGGGTGTGTTGGTCTCTAGGGCTGGATATCTGTATATCTTAGCACTGTTAATCACTGCTACACTTCCCACTCCTTTTTCTCTTTCAGTTATTTTATATTCATGAGCATTCTTCTTTCTTTCCTCATGTAAATCTAAAAAGTACACCGTTTAATTCCTGATTTCTTTGAATTAAAATGCTGGATACAGAAGGCATTTCGTTAGTACCTCACTCAATAATTCTGGTTGCAGAAACACTGTGCGTTGCTAAGTAGAGGAAAAGACTCTCAGGACCAGCTTCCTTTACGTTGATAGAAACAGGTGTTCTCTTTTAGTTGTCAAGTCAGCTCCCTTCTGAGAATCTTAGATAAGTGGTCCAAATTACATCTAAGAGGAAAATTCGCCAAAGCATAATTACTTTTCATCAGGGTGCCACAAATAATGAAAGGAAAAGAACACTTGAAGTATATTGTAGTCTACTTAATCACCATCATTTTAAAAAGCTGATGTAGAATTCCTTACTTCAAGACAAATTGTATGGCTTTGGTGGTAAATTAGGCATATTTTCTAAACACTAAATTATATTTCCTCTAATTCACATTTGGCTAAGAAAAGCTGACTAGTCTTTGTAGCAATGGAATATAAGAGATAAGGTTTGCAGCTGCCATTTTCAAACAGTTCATTTTTGTCTATTCTTCAATTGCTTCCTGTGTTTCTATTCATATTGAATAAAATCCCTTTCTTTCATGTTAAGATAAATTTCATCAGGGTTGCTATCCATGCAGGATGCGGCAGATTCTTTACTGCACCTTGTCTTTCCATTTTCCATTTCCCACAGCCCTACCCAAGAGCTAAATTTGTGGAGAGCAAGAGATAATTAGCATAAGTAGAAATTGTAAAGCTTTGCTCAACGATAAACAATTGTCTAGCACAGTGCCTAAGAAATTCTGGTTATCAGAATTTTAGGTAACATTTATCTGCCTTTAAGTGATGTTTTAGAACTGAATAATTTTAGTTGAGGCACAGTAGAAAATCTGAGAGTGATAAAAGTAGGTTTGACTACAAGGTTAACCACTGATTAGATATGGAGAAGTTGCTTAAGCTCTACAGAATTTGGCTTATTTATAAAATTAGCATAATAATACCTATCCTTTAAGAATCAAATAGCGTAACAAAAACAATTTCCTAGGATTGTACTTGATTAATAGTAGTAATTATAAAGGACATCTAATTTTTTTTTTTGAGACAGAGTCTCACTCTGTCACCCAGGCTGGAGTGCAGTGGCATGATCTCTGCTCACTGCAACCTCTACCTCCTGGGTTCAAGTGATCCTTGTGCCTCAGCCTCTCGAGTAGCTGGGATTACCCGCATGTGCCACCACACCCAGCTAATTTTTGTAATTTTAGTACAGACAGGGCTTTCACCATGTTGGCCAAGCTGGTCTTGAACTCCTGACCTCAGGTGATCTGCCTACCTCGGCCTCCCAAAGTGCTGGGATTATAGGTGTGAGCCACCGCACCCGGTCAAGGACATCAATATTTTTGAGAAGGTATATAGACTATTGGGGAAATGAGAGGAGAAAGTGCTCATCATACAAAAGCATCTTTAACCAGGGCCAAAGCCTTCAAGTTGCCTTCTGTTTTCCTAATTGCTTTCTGTTCCTTCCCATCAGCAGCTCTTCTATCTGTGATCCTCATCTTTTATCCTTTCCAGCAGATGCTTATCCTTATCATTGAGAGCCTCCACCCCCATAGATACTTGCTCGTTGTACCCTGTATTTGATGAACGTTTCTTTTCTCCCTACAGGCAACTGGGTAGATGGAATAGAAATGCCCATTCATAACTTAAAATTTGCCATGATGATTAACTTACTATGGGGTGGAGCTATGGGTTTCCCGACACATTATACATCTAAGGCAGGGATCAGCAAACTTTTTCTATAAAGAGTTGGGCAGTATATATTTTAGGCTTTCTAGGCTAAATGATTTCTGTTGCAACTACTCAACTCTTTGCAGTGGGAAAGTAGCTGTGACAATATGTAAACAAATGAGTGTGGCTGTGTGCCAATAAAACTTTATTTACAAAAATAGGTGGAAGACTGAATTTGGCCCATGAGCTATAGTTTTCTGGTCTCTCTAAGACACAGAAATGAATTAAATGATGCTAGAGTTTAAAGGGGCATACCAGTCATGTGGTCCAGGTTTAGAATGTTCCCATAGAGAGCTGTCTTCACACAACCAAAAGCTAACTGGTCAAACATATTTTTGACGTGTTACACAGTTTGCCCCCATCATATAGGCTTACCAACACATTAGTATTCTTAAGTCCCTGACTTTTTTAGGGTATAATATTCATAATAGGATAGTAACTAATGCTTTAATACTGCTTGCTAAGCGCTCAGAACCATTCTAAATGCTTTTACCTATATGATTTCATTTATTCTCACAATGCTGTGAGATATGCATTAATCCCATTTTATAGTTGATGAAGCTGAAGCACTGAGAGGTAAAATACCTGTCCAAGGTGACATACTTAGTGGAGCCAGGATTCAAATGTAGGCAGCCTGGCTCCAGGGCTCCAGCTCTGAGCCACCTTCCTACCTCCATGTCACATCTCGAAATCTATGAGAATTACTGTGAAAGCTGGGAAACTGCTTATTGAATCCAGTTCTCTCAGTGTACACATTAGAAAAGAGAGGCCACGAGAGGTTCAAATGACTTTGCAAAGGTCACAAGCATAATTAATAACTGAGATAAGTCTACAAATCAATTAAATCACTACTTGGTACTTGAAGAAATGCTTAAATGAATCCTTTACCAAGAAAGAAAATCCTCTGAAAATGAATAATCACCTCTAACTTCCCTTTTTCATTCAGATTTTTATGACCAGTTTCATTTCAATGAGGTAAATAAATACAAAGCTTGATATTTAAAGGTAGAATTTTTTTTCACTTTTAAAATTCTGATAGGCAATCCCCCAACAAGGGGAAGATGACACATCTTTCTCTGCAACTGTGATCTCTCTCCCAGGCTCTGAATCAGTGATTCCTAAACCTTAATGTACGTTAGAATCATTTGGGAGTGCCTAGACAAAATGATTCTGGGTGCCACGCCACTGCCTCAGATATTCTGAACTTAATTGAGGATTTAGCAGAGATATTTTGAAGGAGACCTCCAAGAGATTCTAGCATGTAGCCAGGGCTGTGAACCACTGCTCTAGAATCACATTTGTCATTACTACTCAACTTGTCCACCTGCGTTAACAGCTAACATTTAAAATACTACGTGGCATGAAATGGAACTTATGGTTATGGTCCATGGGTTATTAATAATAAAAATGTGAGTATACTCCAAGCATGAATGAAACTTTATTGCAGATGAATTGTATGGGTGGCTGTAATATTCAGTACATTTTAAGTGAGACCTTTGGATTGACAAACACAGCTGCAGAACTAGACTGACCAAGGACTCGGGATTCTGTTAGGTTGCTATGAATCTCTCTGGTTCAAATAGAGGCTGGTCTCTACCTTTTATGTGGCTGTCATAATTCAAGAGACTTAAGGTTGAAGAAAAAGTGTTTTGGAGAATTAGGTTTTGCCACCATCCACCACCTATTTACAAGTATATAATCATTTTTAACAGAAGACTTTAAAGAAGAAATAATGTGTAGTAAAAGAATTTAGCATAGGAATAGACCATCTATGAGAACAAATAGAATAGAAATTACCAGGGATTTGAGGCGGTCTAATTACTACTATTGAACACTAAATTTGTCTTTTTTCTGGAAGTTAAAGCAAGAAAGGAAACATGTTGAGTTACATAGTTTTATATTCTGACTAAAAACAGCTTTCACATTTGTCTGCAGAGAAAATTGTTATTTTGAGCTAAATTCAACAAATAATTTAACACATACATCCTTGGGATAAAACAGTTGACAATGTCTTCAACACAGTTTTGTGAAAGTCAAAGAAGTGCTTTTCAATTGGTGATAGCTGAATGAACCCTCTAGAATATCTTGAGTTAGTAAAGTCCTTCCTTCTTCCCTTCCTCTTCCCCTTTCACTTCCCCTTCCCCTTCCCCTTTCCCTTTCCCTTCCTTCCTGCCTTCCTTCCTTTGTATTTGCTTTTAACTATATGCTGGATGCAATGTTAAGTGCCGTGGGTACTGTGAGGAATAAGATAGCATCTTTGTTCTCTAGGAAGTCACAATACAGACGATGAAATGCTTAAGAAAACTCATAATTCAGAGCAAGAGAGGCCAGAGCCTGAAATAAAGATGTGTTATTGTTTGCACATATCTTTACAAAGGTATGTATAAGATGCCATGGGAACACAAAGAAGCAAAGAGCGAAGTGAGCCTATTGGAGATCAAGGAAGATCAAGTAGGCTTGGTTGAATAGATGAGCAGGGGAATGCAATGGAAGATGTGTTCCAAGAGGAATGATAGCAGAATAAGGGGAAGGGAAAGGAGAGTGCATGGCTCTTTAGGAAAATTACAAATATCTGCCCTAAATTGAGGTTCATATGGGGACATGGGATTAGTGACACACGTAGGGGTCAGATTCCAAAGAGTCAGGCCAAAAGATTGAACTTTATATAAAAGCGATGGGTATTCAGCTCAGTATTTTAGGATACGGAGTGGGTTTCACATGCTTTATGCTTTAAAACGATCACTCTAGTGACAGTGTGTAAGGGAGACAGACTGGGAGGTCATTTTGGAGGCTGTTGATATAATTCACTTCTTAAGGGTTGTGAATCTGAAGGAAAGAAATAACATTCTACAAGTCTTTAGGGAATTGACTTTTATGGTGGGCTAATGACTCTGGGGGAAGGGATAGGGAGAAGACAAGCGATGTTTCCTGGCTTACATGACTGGGTGGCTGTGGCACAATTCCTGGAGACTGGGAACCACAGAGAAGAATCGTGCACGTTTGTAGGTGGGGAGCAAAGAGGAGGAGAGAATGAAGATGAGTTCATTTGACTCTAATGGGATAGGCAGGAGAGAATTCCAATAGAGGGTTGAAGTCTGAGCTAGAGATAATGGATTTGGAGTTTACCAGCATATAGATGACAGTAAAAGCGATGTATGTCAGTGAGATATCTAGGAGTGTATAAATTGAAGGGAGACCAGAGTTTGGAACTCTAAGAAACACTCACACTTAAAAGGCATGTGAGGGACACAGTTTATGAAGGGGACGGAAGCATGGTAAGAATAAATGTGTGTAGGGTAATAGGGTGATCAGTAGGATACATGCAATCACCTAGTGATGGAATTTTCAATAGAGAATGAAAGAAAGTGTATGTGGCCAAGTGCAGTGGTTCACGCCTGTAATCCCAGCACTTTGGGAGGCCGAGGTGGGCAGAACACAAGGTCAGGAATTCGAGACCAGCCTGGCCAACATGGTGAAAACCCATCTGTACTAAAAATACAAAAAATAAAAAATTAAAAAAAAAAAATTAGCCAAACGTGGTGGCACGTGCCTGTAATCCCAGCTACTCCGGAGGCTGAGGCAGGAGAATTGTTTAAATTCAGGAGGTGGAGGTTGCAGTGAGCCAAGATCGCGCCACTGCACTGCACCCCTGGGTGACAGAGCAACACTCCATCTCAAAAAAAGAAAAAAGAAACTGTGTGTTAAATTGTCAGTGAAACAACAGTTGTGCCAGGTGGGACTCATTAGGTGCTGGGTCTCTGGCTGCTGGAGTGAATGCTCTTAATAAGAGTCTATGGATAATTTACATTGTTTAAGGGAAAAATTAATTAGATATCAGAAAATTTGAGAACCAGACTCTTCTCGTTAGATGAGAACTCCAAGCTTAGATGAGGTTTCCACACAATTAAGCACAGTCGTGAATGCAGAATAAATGTCCTTAAAAGTTTTGCCAGGGCCGGGCACAGTGGCTCACGCCTATTATAATCCTAGCACTTTGAGAGGCCGAGGCGGGTGGATCGCTTGAGCTCATGAGTTCAAGACCAGCCTGGGCAACATGGCGAAACCCTGTCTCTGCAAAATATACAAAAATTAGTGGTGGTGCATGCTTGTAGTCCCAGCTACTTGGGAGGCTGAGGCAGGAGGAGTGCTTGAGCCTGGGAGACAGAGGTTGCACTGAGCTGAGATCACACCACTGCATTCCAGCCTGGGTGATAGAACCAGACCTTGTCTCAAAAAAAAAAAAGTTTGCCAGGATGGTGGCTTATCCCTGTAATCCCAGTGACCTGCGAGGCTGAAGCAGAAGGGTTACTTGAGGTGGGGAGTTCGAGATTAGCATGGGCAGCATAGCAAGACCTCGTTTCCAAAAAAGTAGAAAAGAAATTACCTGGGCATTGTGACACATGCCTGTAGTCCTACTCAGGAGGATGAGGTGGGAGGATCACTTGAGCCCAGGAATTCGAGGCTACAGTGAGCCGTGATTGTGCCACTGTACTCCAGCCTGAGCAATAAAGGGCCCCTGTCTCATAACAACAACAACAACACTTTTGAAAATATTGAAACATTTGCATAACATAAGATGGAAATGTGAATGTCCTGGGCTATGAAATGTGGAAGAGACAATTTTAGTTGATAAAAATTTAAGATCAATTTTTACCAATTAAGCACTTCACTCAGTAGGAGCTAGGTATGCTCATTAGAAGAGATGATCTTAAATAAAACTGTATTCTGAAGGTCTTGCCAGGATGAATTAACTGCATACAGGAACATGTGTAACCAAATGCACTCATGACGATTAGAGTTGTTTGAGAGATACCAACTTAAATATGACAGTTTCAGTTTGGGTGGGATTGGTACTTAATTCTCCTTGTTAATTGTATTATGCTACATGTCTAATTGCTAATTTACAATCTTTCCTACTTAGTAATAAAGTAAATAGATCAAGTATTACTGACAAGTATCTGTTTTCCCATATCTATGGATCCTCAGGATCCTTGGGTAATTTAAGGAGGACAGAGGCCTTTCTGATTTTCACATCCTTGGTAGGTAGTAGCTATCATGACTTCTCTCTCATGTCATGAAGTATACTCTTTGTACTCTGACTTCAGGATGAATGAAAGAAGCAAAACTTCCCAGGGATTTGGGAAGCATCAATATTATAATATTTTTAATTAAAAATATAATATTTCTCCTCTGTTCCTGCCATCCTAATTACTCACATCTCATAGGGAAGAGGAAGTGTTTCTTTGTCTTTCTAGAACCTTATCTAATTTTTGACATCCCTGACTGCAGCACTGCTAATTGTGTCAGTTTTCAACCATTTAAATTATTTGATGCCCCATAAATTTTAAGTCTTATGTGTATTTTCCTAAATTTTCAGCATCCATATATAAAAAAACTTATGCAGCTTTTCAAAATATAGCACAATTTTAGGCTTCTATCAGGAGGTCAATGAGCACTGTAAATAGTAGAAAAGGGGAATGATTTAGAACCAAGGAAGGTGATTCTGTAAACACAACCATTTGGTTTCCTGCAGCTTGCTCACTGGGAATTCAAGGAAAAAAGGCAAAAGAGATTTTAAAATCATCTATAGTTAGTAGAATTTTTTACAATAATGAGCCTGGTTAATATTAGCATTAACAACAGAGATACAATGCTTGTCTTTCTGTTTGCTTTAGCAGGAGGATCTTACTTAGTTAACATCCCAGTATAGCTGAACATTATGAACTGTACTGCACCATTGCAATGTATAATAATATGATAATAGTATTTAGATTAAATTATTAGAGTATTTGTTGATACTCGAACTGTGGTCCAAGGGCCAGCAGCATGGGTGTTACATGGGAGCTCGTGAACATGCAGACTCTCAGGCTCCAGCTCACATGTCCTACATCACTATCTACATCTTAGCATGATCTCCAGATGACTCATCTCCACATTAATATGGGAGATGCAGTGGTCTAGATGAATAATAATCATACACCTATCCAAAACTATTTTTTTCAGAAAATTATAATGTTGTTGCTCAAAGTACTTAATGGAATCCCTTTTTATCCCAGGAATTCCTTGTATTTCAACAAATTAAATAGTTGGCAGTGAAGAAGACATTAACATTAAAAAAGGAAGAAAATCATGATATTTTCATTTTCCAACTGTCTTGTTTTCTAAATTCATTTTTGTTTTGGAGCTGGAATAAAGACCCATAAGTCCAAAGAATAACTTAAAAAATCTATTTAGTGACTTGATTACATAAATCAATCTGTTTCATTGTGTACTACTTTGTCTACAGTGGATATTTCTATATGAGTTAAATTTAAACCATAAATTATAACATGAATTAAATGTAACTCATAAATTACCAGTTAAATTTAACCCTTAAATTTGATGGGCTACATATCCAGTGTATAAAGTTTTTACTTCAATCAAACCCTACTTTATTAACATTTCCATAATAAAAATAAAGATTTGAGGGAAAACAAAAGGAATTGAATAGCTTGATATTATCAAGTTTTGGGCCATATGCAGGCCATTAACATGATGCCTAATAAATAAAATGTTGATGAACTCTGAGTCTTGTAAAAATATATAGTAAAGAAACTTGTAGATATTGGTTTTATTGAGAGTAGACCTGATTAAGAAAATTTAGATTATCATACTGCTTTAGTAACCTTGGGGTCATGTTTAAATCTTCTCTTTTCCTCAACTATTGCATCCAATTAATGTGCAAGTTCTGTTGGTTCTACTGCTAAAGTACATCTTGAACTTATCCACTTCTCTCTATCTGTACCACTAACTGTATTCTGAGCCATCACCATCCGAAAGGTCTTCCCTCTTCCTCTCTAGTCTCTGCTACACCTGCTACCCAATTAAATTTGCATATCACTGCCAGAGTCACCATTTAAAAGCTCTAAGTCCATGTCACTCTTCTACCTAAAAACCCTTCATTGGTTTTTCATTGCTTTTATATTAGTATATAAATTCCCTAGCATATCAATAAGGCATTGCCTGGTCATTTTATATTTATCTCATTCCATATTCTTCCTTGTTCACCACACTCCATGTCCCTAGGTTTCTCACAGTTCCTAAAGTATACCTGACTCTCGCTTTAAAAAGGACTTTGGGTATCTGCCTCTTCTGATGTCAGATCTGTTTTAATGTCACCTTTTCAGAGAGCACCTTCCTGTCTTATCTAAAATCTCGTTCCCCTGTAGTTCTCTATTTTAATTCCATGTTTATGTCCTTAAAAGCACATTACAAATTAATTCTATCTAATGTATACATTTGGTAAATGTATTTGTTTGTTGCCTGTCTTCCTCAAAGAATGCAGGCTCAAATGAAGGCATACTTTGTCTTGCTTACTGTTGTTCACTATTGGTTGTTGAATTACTGGCAAAAAGCAGGCATCATTTCATATTTGTTGAATCCACAGATTCTTTAAAACAAATACAAGAAAAGTCACATATTTAATTTTTTATTCCTTGGTCTTTTGTGCTTCCTAATTCAGTATGCAAGGGATTGATTTTAAACAAGTCTTTTCAAGTTCACTAAGTAAAAAAAAAATTAAATATGGCATTTTAACTTTTCAAAGAATGCTCAGCATTGGAAACAACATTAACAAACCAATAGTCTATTTTCAAGGCACATTTTGTTTAAATCTGTATCAAGGTAACCAAGTCGTAGCCTGGTTATTTGCCTCAATCTTTGTGCTGCCTCAAGGAAGCACAAGTTTGCTTTAAGGAAGCAAAGTTTGCTAGTTGCCTTATTTACAATTATAATCTATTGACACGGCATATAGATCAAATTTCAGGGCTATATATGCTCAAAAACAAGAAGGCCAAACTCTCTTGTACTCAGTCTTAAGAAGTTGTCAGTCTGCGAGACTGTGCTCTTACATCAAGGGATTCTTCATTGAGGTTCATTCTCTGAGAGTCATGTAAGAGGACCCAGGACTACACCACATTTATTAAACCTAGACACCCCAGAACTTCAGTACCAAATCATTAGATCAAGAAGGGGCCCACGTATTTCAGTCATTTTAGTCGGGGTCTGGTGATCTTTTCCCTCATGTGGGAGGTGCGCAGGTGATAGATGGAAGGACATCAGTGAAGGAAGGAAGAAGGGTAGTATTGTGTAAAGAGAGCATTTGGGAACTACCATCAAATGCTAGTTGTATTTGCAAGAATTCCAAACATCAGGATGAATGGTGAAAAAAGATCTATTACAATGCTTTAAGGACGTCTGGTGTATGGATATTTGAAAAGAGTCTGGATGATTGAATGACTCTATTTTAAGCCTGAATGTTTAGACTTTTATTGGGTTGCTAAGGCTGCTTTAACAAAGTGCCACAGACAGTGTGGCTTAAACAATAGAAGCTTATTATTTCACAGTTCTGGAGGCTGAAAGTCTGAGATCAAGGTGTCCACAGGGTTGACTCCTTCTGAGGGCTGAGTGGCAGCATCTGTTTGAAGCCATCTTCTCCCTGTATCTTCACATTGTCTTCCCTCTGTGTCTGTGTTCAAACCCCCCTCTTATAAGGACACTAGTCATTTTGGGTCAGTGCTTACTCTGATGACCTCAGTTTAACTTGATCACCTCTGTAGAGACCCTGTCTCCAAATACAGTCACATTCTGAGTTCCTAAGCGTTAGGACTTTAACATAGGAGTTTGGGGAGGGGGACACAAGTCAACATAATAGGCCTTTATAATTAATGCTATGGCATTTCATAATATGGAAAATAAAAGAGCATTTTGTCAAAAATTATTTGCTTTCATATGGCTCTAAACTACGTAGTACATCCCCAAAATGTAAGAAACGAACTGGACTTACAGAAATTAACTTGTGCTCTATATACATAGTGTATGACTCATAAAAAACTATAATAAAACTATGGTTTAATAAAGAAGCTAATTAGTATCACTTTCTAAATTGGAATTTGTCTTTGAGTAGTTATTCAGCCTCAACTGGAGCCTGTTATAAGCACCCTTTTGGGGTAGAAGTTTGGCATTGATAACTTAACACTGGATGCTAGAGGACAAATTTTCAGCAGAAGGAGCTGTATGTGCTACTGAAGCCTGGAGCTTACTAGAGGTTGATTTTAATGTTTCTCTTGCTTTCCCACTAATGAGATCTAAATTATAGGACTGATAGACTTTTTTTCCCTTTACTCATTATTTAAGAGCCAGTTCATATTTTAATTTCTCATTGAATTGCCCGTAAAATATTAAATAAGATAAATGCAGCACAATTATCCAACTTAGGAAATGTGCTTTTTTTTCTTTCCTTTTAAATTCTTAGCTGGGTTTTGTTAAGAGCTTCAGCAAAATCGATTTTCTCTATTTTTTGAAATGGTGCTCCATTTGTATGGCTAGGAAGAGGGCACTGCAGTTCAACAGTTGGAGTCTTTAGGTGTGATAAATAAACAAAAGCTGGTTCCATTATTCCTGTGGTTTTCCTCATCTTTTTTTCTTTCGATGGACACAAAATAATGCTGATTTTCACCTTTAGGAAAAGGTTATTCTGCCATTTCTCATGGCCATTAGTGATGGAAGCTGTAATGTGAAGTCTGTTGAATGGACTTGTCTCCCAATACCTTTTGTCTTTTAGACACCCACTTCTGTCGATACCCTGTGGTGATTTTTACAAAGTGCTTGGATGGTCATTCTGTCTGATGTGCCAGTGAGGCTTCCTTTGACTGACAGTTGAGCGTCTGATTCATACGCTTCAGTAGCTGTTGGACCACAGGCCCAAGCCTGATGGGTGAAACAAATACCGTAGTATTATGATATGATTACCTGGAACCACAAATCCAGATTCACTCAAATGAATTAAATTGATTTTGATTTGCAGTCTAAGAAAATAAGGTTCCAGAATGTCAGCCATCTATTCTTTCCCCTGGTCTTTAGCTAAGTTGTAATACTACTAGGGTAGATTTTATTTATGTATAATCTGATTATAGCACAGCAGAAATAGTCAAAACCCTAGTTAATAATTTTTTTTCTACAAAAGTACATTCTTATGCATAGGACTATATTAAATATTTGTCGTGGCTCAGAAGTAGATTTAGTTTTGACCAGTTAGAAGGTACTGTGCATTAAACACATGGATATACATTGTCTCTCATAACAAATAATTTCTCACTCTAGGAATTATTTGTAGTCTTGACACTATTTTTTGGACAAAGATAAGAACTCACCTTAATTTGTAGATATGTCAGACTGAGGAAGCCCATTTTTTCTCATCTCCATATTTTTTACTGATATTTAAAAAAGATATTGGGCTCTATATATTAAGCTTCTCTTACATGCATATGGAGACCTTGGACTGGTGGTCCAAGGTGGTGGTTCTGGAATCTGCTGCTTACACAATCTAGTTAATTTCTAAACAGACCAAAAATCAAAGAACCTACAGAATTATAGGCCTAACTCCCAAGCCTCTCTATAAGTATCTCTGAGGTGGATCCTGGTAATAGATGTTTTTATAAAAGTACCTCATGTGACTTGAATGCATAGCCAGGTTTGAAAACTTCTGTCCTGAGCTGACTGAGTGTCAATACCCTGTTGGTTTAGTTGGCGTCTCTTTACCTCCAAATAGTCTATAGTGGAGCTGCCAGAAATCTCTTGAGTTCATGATTGATAGTGGATTATTTATGAAACAAGTCTCTGGAAGTTTTATGATATAACTTATAATTGTAAGCTATAACTTCTATTCCATTATATCTTTGAATTTTGGTATGCCTTGCATTAAAACTACTCTTACAGAGAATTTTTATTCTCTAATCTCATATTTCAACAGGCTTCTTTTCACCCTAAAAATCCTGATGTTAAAAATTGTTTAAAATAACATTGATACCAAAAGAAGACTAAAACTGAGATGAAATGAGTAAAAATGAATTTTTAATGGTATCAAATTATCCTCTTTTGAATGGATAAGTAAAAGTTTAATTACTTTTTAGAAAGCATATCATGCATCTTGTTACCCCCAGTGAATCCTATAACTAGAAATATATCACCTACTTTTGGAAAACAAACTGAAATAGGATGCACATGAAGGGCACTTTAGCTGTCTGATTAAGCAGAATCCATTGATGTGTTTGTTTCCAACAGGCCCAGTCTTTGTCTCTGCATCCCATACAATGATTCAGTACAAATCACTTTATAACCTTACTTTTCTATCTTTCAATATAGTGTTTGTTTTCAGAGTTTATCTTTAGTTATCTGTCTCTAGGTTTAGAACATCTTGTTTTAAAGTAGCAGAAATTAGTTCATACTCATTTCTTAAATATGGACTCTGACTTCCACCATGTCTGGATGTATATTTTAAGGGCTTATTTCCATCAGAAATGTTATGTGTGAGATATATGTGTTAAGCTACTGGCTTTGGGCCTGTTTATCTTTGACTTGTTCTGAGTTTCCCTATCACCTTAAAAACATTTGAAGGCCAGGGCTGAAGGATATGACAGAATAACACCTCTTTTAGCAACAACATGTGACTCTATAGACTGACTCTGGTTTGGGATATGCTGACTCTGATTTCTTATATTGCAGGCTCAAATGTCCTAATTTACCCTTTGTGTATCTCTATGAACTATTCTTGAGCTTTTATGCAATCCTGTGTGAAAAATCAGCCAGCCATTTTATTTTGGCATTTACCGACTAGCGAAATACTGACTAGTACCCACTCAAAGAGTGCAATATTCAAGAAAATGCTGAGTGGTATTTGGATTTTAGCTTGCCTGTCATGAAATTCTCTTTAATATTTTACCAGTCCTCTTTAAAATTTTGCCAGTTGAAAAAAACAAACAAACAAACAAAAATTACTGTCTTATAATAGTTTCTATTTCTTGGTTATATAACGGAAGTGTCCACTTCCCTCTTTTCCAGCTTAGGAGCTTTAGTGTGCTCAGTTGAACCCCAAAGTATACATACGTGAGCCCAGCACTATCACCTCACTAGGCATCCAGCAGGTCCCTGGGTAAGGGATCTTTGAAAGATCTGGAAAGAGGGATGGGACATCTAGTTAGAGGCAGGTCTCACTCAACAGCCAGAGGGAAGGGGCAATCAGCAAGTGGGTGTGACGTTTCCCCCTGAATACTCAGCTATCCAGGTCCTGATGAAGCTCGGCTCTTGGGCACCCTGCAAGTGTCCTTGCTCAAGGTCTTTCTCTCAGTACACTGGGTCCAGTGGAATATCTAAGAATTATCTGGATCCAGGGATAAGATGAAGGCCTTGGATTTCATGCCCCTTTTTCCATCACCATTAAGTCTTTTGCCATTTCTAACTTTTCTTTTATCATTTTTTTCCCATAATAATCCTCAATAAAGATTTCTGCAAGGAAATTCCTAATAACCCTTTAGAGAAGAACACAAGTAGAAAAAAAAAAAAAAGTTGTTCTTCTCCTGTAGGGGAAGCAGGGCTCAGGCTTTAGACAGATAGTGCCAGATCTTATGAGATAATTTTCACTGATTATGGGTCATGACCACATTAGAGGATTAGTTAATTGGCTTCTCCTGTTAACATCAACAATGACAACCACCACCAAAAGGAAAAAAGCAAAAAACAAAAAAAGCTAGCTTTCATACAAAAAAATAGGGTATCTTCTACTCTGTAGCATTCAAATGAAGAATATAGGAAACAATGAAGAATTAACTGAATAATCTTTACAATGCAATGCAAAGTAAATTACAAAAATAAGTAAATCACTATAGCTACACATGAAATCCGCTTGCACTTACTGTGCATCCACGGTTTCAGTCCAATTCAGGTACATTAATTGTATTTATTCCTTACAAGATTTTTATGAGTTATTTTTAGACCCATTCTAAAGCTGAGTACACCAACAGGTTAGAGTTGATAAATAACTTGGCCTAACATCATACAATTGTTACTAAATGTTATACGAAATCTTTTTTTTTTAATTTTTTTTTTTTTTCAGACAGGGTCTTGCTCCATCGCCCAGGCTGGAGTGCAGTGGTGTGATCTTGGCTCATTGCAACCTCTGTCTCCTGGGTTCAAGCAATTCTTAGGCCTCAGCCTTTCAAGATAGCTGTGATTACAGGTGTGTGCCACCACGCCCAGCTAATTTTTGTAATTTTACTAGAGACGAGGTTTCTGCCATGTTGGCTGGGCTGGTCTGGAACTTCTGGCCTCAAGCAATCCCCGCCTCAGCCATCCAAAGTGCCAGACTACAGGCGTGAGCCACTGCGCCCAGCTTCTTTTTTGGTTTTTACATTTTTCCTTTTGGCTGTTGTTGTCAACATTGTTAACATGAGAAGCCAATTGCCCAGTTCTCTAATGAAGATCCACCACTGTCTTTCTAAAACTTGAGTTCTGCTTACCCTACAGGAGAGAATAAACTTTTTTTTTTTTTAAGAGATGGAGTCTCACTCTGTCACTCAGGCTGAAGTGCAGTGGTGCAGTCTCGGCTCACTGCAACCTCCGCCTCCCGGGTTCAAGCAATTCTTCTGCCTCAGCCTCCCCGGTAGCTGGGATTACAGGTGTCCACCACCACGCCTGGCTAATTTTTGTATTTTTAGTAGAATTGGCCAGGCTTGTCTCGAACTCCTGACCTCAGGTGACCCGCCTGCCTTGGCCTCCCAAAGTCCTGGGATTACAGGTGTGAACCACTGCATCCGGCCAGATAAGCGTGTTTTATGTTTTTTCTCCTTAGGTTCTTGTCTAAAGGGTTATTAAAATTTTTCTGAGTTTTTAACTTTTTCATTTCATTATTTTTTTCTATAATAAACCTCAATGATAATTTCCAAAAGGGAACTATATTGCTATTTCTCCTTCTTACCTTGCAACATTAGATGAAACCTATAGAACACTGCTAGGTACTAATGGAATTAATGTTGATTCTGATCTTATTAAAAGAAGTCTGTTGTTTTTTAGCTTCTGTTCTTTAGCATATTTTAAAAGTCTCATACTATTTGAAATATTTACATAGACTTTTAAACCGGAATGCCTGCTGAAATTTGTTTTTCAGAATTTATTTATATAATTACAGGAATTTTCACCTCTAATTTGTTAGCATTTGAAGTCTATTGATGGATTTTTATCATGTGGAACCATATATGCATTCATGGAATAAGTACAACTTGGTAGACTTATTTTAATATATTGCTTGATTTGGTTTGCAAATGTCCATTTCCTGGCGTTCTAGTTAATTGAAATACTTGCTTTCCCCAAAGCAGCAACACCAGTACTTTTTCTTTCAATAATAACATTGGTGTTCATATTCTAAAATATCTAGCTTTTCCTGTGCCAGACTTAAAGGTTAGTTATATTTTAATACTACATGTTTTATGCAGCTCCTTAAACCTCAAATCAGAACAACACTAGTGATAGTTGTCTCCATATGTTCTCATTAGAATTCTACCAAATATCTGGCTGGGTAGCTGCCCTCGTCAGGTGGAACATGTAACCATCAAACTGAAGCATGAATTGGGGATTACAGCTGTAATGAATTTCCAGACTGAATGGGATATTGTACAGAATTCCTCAGGCTGTAACCGCTACCCAGAGCCCATGACTCCAGACACTATGATTAAACTATATAGGGAAGAAGGCTTGGCCTACATCTGGATGCCAACACCAGATATGAGCACCGAAGGTAAGGATCAGAACTGTTCTGCCTCCTTGCTGTGTTTCAGAGAAACCCTTGCTGTCTGTCTATCTATAATTTAATATCTTAAAAATGAATGGTAGAAATGGAATAAATATAAGATTTTAGATTTAATATATATAATACATATGTTTTGACACTGTGGCTAAGATTCTGTTTAATGTGGCTTCTTTGTTTATTCATTCAACACATATTTATTGTGTATGTACTGGGTATGCGGCATTATGCTAGTAGCTAGGAACACAGCAGTAAAGAAAGACAGGCACAACTTCTGCCCCCACGGAGCACATTGTCCTATAGGGATGGCAAATGTTAATCAAATGACTAAAAATAGAAGTTTAAAACTGTGATGAATTTTTTGTTAGAAAAATATATAGATATTGCTATGAGATTATGTACAGGTAATCAGGCCAAGAAGTGGGGTCAAAGAGGGTTTTCTTGGAAAGTAGTGTTTGGGCTAAGATCTGAGGATGGGCTGGAGGAAGAGTGAGTGGAGGGAGTGGCCCAGGCAGAAGCAGCAGCTTAGAAGAATCCTTGTGGCAGGAGAGAGCACAGAGTGTTGCAAAAACTGAAAGACCAATGTGGCTTGGATCAGAGAACGAGGAAAGATGATCCTGTAGGATTTGAGCGACAAAAAGGACTTTAGACGCTATCCTATAGCAGGAAGAAGCAGTTGTACAGTAAGACGAGTTCGACACTAATTACAGCACAGAGGGGAATGGGTAAGAGAGGAGTGAGGACCGTGCTGGAGGAGGGTTATGCATGGGAAGAGCACGTTCTGGGGAGCGACAAAGGGAGGCTGCATGAATGCCATGGCACTTGAGGTGGGCATGGCTTTGATAGGTAGATGTGGAGGGAGAAAGGGCATGCTAGGGGGAAGCAGCAGCACAGGCGATGGCACAGAAGCATGGAATTTTAGAGGAATGATAGGAATTTTAGCCTGGTTGTAGAATAGGGTACTTGTCGAAGAGGAGTAGAGATAACTACAGTCGGCAGAGGAGAGAACCAAGTTACACCGATAGTATCAAGCAGCTGTCAGCAGGGGGCAGCAGAGAGCTTCGGAAATGGGAGAGGCTAAGGAGTTTGATGACCTCCTCTGCTGGGGAAAGGACAGTGATATCCAGCTCAGAGACGTTTCTATCTTTAGCCCTCTTCCCCCAAATGTATATTATGTACAAAACACTCTCCTAAGCAATTTACAAGAATTAGCTTATTTAATTCTCATAATAAGACTCCAGGCAGATATTGTAGCTGTCTCTATTTTGCAGACGAAGAGGCTGAGGCATGAAAAAGTTATTGCCCATGTCATAGAACTAAAAAGAGGCCCATTCTGAATTTCAAGGCCGGCAGTCGGACCTAGAACATTGCTCCAGACAGCAACTTTACCAGCTATGAAGCTTCTCCCTGCATTCTTACACAGACGCTTCAGGCAGGTTCTTCAGACCCATGCAATTTCAACCCCTTATGTTCATGATCATCTGGAGTTAGGCAGAGCCTACAAATTGCAAGGGAAGTAGCTTGTCTCCCCAAGAGTGAATGGTCTGCAAGATAAAAAACCATGAGGACCACAGGAAATCTACGTTTCTGGACCTTGCCCACCTCAGCCCTTTATGGATCTCAGGTGGTCCTCCTGGCCAGGCTGGGCCCCTTTGTTGATCTGTGTCTGAGCTGAATTGCCATTGGGGATGGGGTATAATGTTTGTTCCTGAAGGTGGAGAGAGCTGCTGACAGTCTGGTTATTCCTCTTGGTAACCTGACCTAAGGAAGCATGATTTAGCTGTAAGAGCTCTGCCCTTCTTCAAGGAAGAAAAAAAGAAAAACTTCATTTGCGAAGATGCACACTGGTTGAATCTAGGTGATATTCACCTTGTCCAGCTGGTTTTCCTGGTTTCAAAACAGAGAAGATAGTTAGGATTTGAAGGACTGTAGCTTCCAGAGAGCATTTTGATGTTAGCATCTCTGAATCTGATTTGACAGCATTGTTATCCTGTTGGAGAATGATGTGAGACGAGGCTGGGAGAAGTTAGGCTGCCAACTGTGCCACGCATCCCCCGCCATCCCATCCCAACCTACACGCTGATTACCTGAAGGCTCTGCTGACAGATAGGTAATTTGCTTGATAGTTTGGGACTCTGCAGAAGCCTGAGGGAAAACTGTATCCCCAAGGACCCATTGTAGTTGTATTCACGAACCTTTTTTGCGGTCAGTGGGTTACCAGGTCACAGTCGTAACTGTTAGTGCAGTAGCATAGCTTCTTTCAGGCTGAGACAGTGCAGCGGCATTTGAGCTGCAAAATGCAAGCTTCCACATGATAAAGGCCCAGCTATAAGACCGACTAATGGATTTCTTTGGCTTGGCCTAACCTGGGGGTGTAATCTAAGGGTTAATAACCACTTCTGAGTGGCAGGGGAACTTTTTACCAATAGACCAATGTCTGTGGCTCACAGTATTAGCCCAATGAACACATAGATTAATCAGCTGAATATTTTTAGAACTCTAGAGAAAAACCCAGTTGGAAGTGTTTTGAGCTGCAGCATAATGCTCTTAGTTGAAGTCTGAGAAAGAAGACAGTTTGTTAGGCTTGACTGTCACCGCTAGTTGTCACAGACCTGTTACAATCAATCGTGTGATCGATCCTTACTCTTGCATGCTTTTGTCATATGTGGAATGGTGGTGTAGATTTCTTTTTTTAAAAATCTTTTATAAACATGTTGGTTTGTGTCTTTCACCTAGGGAATGAAAATCTGCCAAATCTAACACTCACCTGAACAAAACAAAATGAAACAAATCTGCTCGTTAAAATTTTCTTTGCATAGAAGGTATTCAGGTTGTGTTTTGACCTCTGTCACTGCAGCACTATTTATAACAAATGTCTACCCTTGCCTCCCAAATGAGTTCACAGGCTTCATGAAGTCCTCAGCTACCCCTCTGTTGTCAAAGTCTGACTTCCTTTCCCTCGCTCAACACACTGAATTCAGCTCTCCCATTGCACGGAAATGCTGACCTTGGAGCCAAGACAACTGGGCGTAAGCCTTGTCACCACTGGGTAGCTGGGAGGATATCGGCAGGCTAGTTCCTGCATTAAGAAAATGAGGATAGTAATTTCCACCTTACAGGACTATAACAGTAGAATAAGATAATTGATATGAAAGGGCTTTGAAAATCACAAAGTTGGAATTGTAGGATTAGTTCCAAGTCTTTAAGTTTCTACCAAAGGATGTTATAGATAATGTAGATCCTATCTATATTACACTTCAAAGATGGAAAAAAATATGCCCCCCAAATAATATATTCATCATATATCTGCTCCTGGAGTAAGAAAGGAAAGTGTGTGTGTGTGTGTGTGTGTGTGTGTGTGTGAGAGAGAGCGAGAGAGAAAGAGAGAAAGAGAAAGGCTGAAAGCTGCAGATTTCTTTCAGGATCAACCTTGGATAAAGCATATCTTTAGGGCCTTTTGACCCCTCTCTTTTATCTCAGGCCCTAATACCTCAGGCTACTTGACTTACCTGCCCAAATGCTCTACCTCTCCCTCTCCTCACAACCTTGGCTGGCTCAATGGTGCTTTCAGGAAGCTTTTGGTTGGTCCAGAGTCAGATTAGCCTGGAGCTGGTGTGAACCACAGGTTAGGCTAGAAGTGCTTAGTAGTGTCTCAGATCAAATAGGCTTTTATTGCTGTTTTTCTAGTCTTGTGTTTATTCATGGACTTAATGAGTGTGTATGGAGCGTCTACTGAGAACTAGGGCCTGTATTAAATTACAGAGTCAGAAACTCAGAGGGTAGAATGTCTTGTTTGACCTGCAAAGGATTTACAGTTTTTCAACTTAGTTGTCAACATTTAAAGTTTGGAATACTTTATGTTAAAAGATCTGGATTTCTGTCTTTTCTTGAGGTTTTATTGTTTTTAAGAGTGGAAATGTCTTATCAAATTAAATTCTATGTGGAGCCTATCTATAGCTGCTCTGGTTGACACTGGCTTTGTTGAGCTGGGTACATCAAGATGAACCTTCCTGGGGACCCTCTTTTTATTCCTTAGTGGGTCACATATTAGGTTAGACTTCCTAGAATGGGTTTCAAGCAGAGGGACATGGTCCTCTTGAGAGGGCTCCTCTAGGGTGGGGCAGAGGTGTTAATCCTCAAGGAGGATATTATTCTCACCCAGGGTAAGAGCAGCAGCATGGGCTGGTAAGTGAGTGCAGAGGGACTGACTAAGAATCCAGATTGACAAGATGGGGGCCAACAAATACCATTAACCAGGTGGATTAGGGAAGGACCACAGTACAGTGGATAAGACCTGTGGCTTCAGAGTCACACTGGCTGAGTTTGAGTGGCCACTTAAGGAATAACCTTGGGCAAATGTCTGTGCTCAATTTGTTCATATATAAATTGAAGATCACAACAGGGCTGACCTCATAGTTGTTAAGAGGTGGTTGTAAATGAGCTAGTGCGTGTAAAATGCTTACGGGAGTGCTGGGAAGGTAGAAAGGGCTCAATAAATGTTATCTACCATCAACCAAAGAGGGTGATTTGTAGTCACAGGAGATCAAAATAAACCAGGCCTCCAGCTGTGGCCAGGCTGAGATGAGTGGGCACCCTGGACCAGTTACTTCTCTGGTACCCTTCTTTTTTACATGGAGTCTTGCTCTCTCCCAGAGGCTGGTGTGCAGTGGCACAATCTCGGCTCACTGCAACCTCCACCTCCCTGGTTCAAGCAATTCCCTTGCCTCAGCCTCCTGAGTAGCTGGGATTACAGGCGTATACCACCATGCCTGGCCTTTTTTTTTTTTTTAATTTTAGTAGAAATGAGGTTTTACCATGTTGGCCAGACTGGTCTCAAACTCCTGACCTCAGGCAATCCACCCGCCTCGGCCTCCCAAAGTGCTGGGATTACAGGCATGAGCCACCGCGCTTGGCCTCTGATACCCTTCTTAAGTATTTATTCTTTATGTTGATTAAACATTTGCTCATTCTTCAGTGCAATGGTTGAGTGATTCCGGGAGAAGATCACTGATGGCTGTGCCCAATGCTGAAATCTGTGTGAGGCTGGGAGCCTTGGGAGCTTCTGCATGTTAGCTGACATGTACCTTTCAGGAGTGTGTGCCTGAGATCACAGAACCTCAAACTAACACATGCCCCTTTTTAACTTCTAAACTGTGTACATACCTCTTGAAGAATATTTTACACATAAAATGAAAAGGGGAATGTATTGCATCATTTGTGCTATTTGGTGCAGACCCATCCTAGGGGAACCTCTGGCTAGAGAACAGGTCTGGGGAAGGGATCTTGACTGGGACCAGGGAAGATCTTGTTTGCAGGCTGGTTACACTGATGTTGTATGTGCCGAGTGCCAGGGGCTGGGATTCTGAGGCCAGCAGCTCCTACTGCAAATGACCACTGTGGGCTATTCACATACTGGGCATCTGAGGCAAGCCTGAACCTACGTTAAATGATTCTTTTTTGTTTCCTGCCAAGGCACATAGTATCTGGAGAGACAGGCACAGCAGGGAGCTTGCCATGTGATGCTAGCTGTGGCAGGAGCAGGAAGAACCTACGCTTCCAGCTCGAGCAGCAGAGTTCTCCTCCCACCCAGCTTTCCCTGGAGTGAACCCCTCATACCCTCAGCAGAACAGAAGCCCCACAGTGGAGCAGGCCTCTCCATTCTCAGCAGGGCTGATCCATCATACATTGGAGGTTTTGGTCCTCTGATCCCCCAGCGCAAATAGTGGATCTGCCATGCAGTGCTCTCCCTGAGACATGCTGAGACATCTTGCTGTCACACATGATGCTCTCACCATCCTGTTGCATCTCCAGTGATATTTTAGTGCCTCTAGGAGGGCACCATGAGTAACTGAGTGGCAGGCCCACCTCGCTGTAATCTCACGGTGCCGTGGAATCAGGTGTGGTGGTTTAGATGGGTTAAAGTTCATGGTTCAGTTTGGACTATGAGGAATCAGATATACATAGAAGCTGGTAACTCTAATACAAATGCCCATGGGGACCAGGCAGGGAACAACAGTGTATGGCAACAGGCCAGAGAGGGATGGAGCTCAAGGAACTGAAACCGTGTCCTCCCTGCCTGAAGGCATTCCAGGTACAAACGTTCTAAACTGTTGTGTGGAGCATGCAGTCTTAGATCTCTTCACTAGGGGGTTAACAGAGCTCCAGCAACAAGATTAGAATATTATCCTGGCTTCCATGTGGACTCTGCTCCTTCTCAGAGCTTGATGAGCCTGAAACTGAGGATGATGCCTGGCTGGGTGGAATGGCCAGTGAGAGGCCTTTCAAGCCACATTGTGGTCCTTGGTAAACTCTGTCCTTCTCAGGTGCTGATGCCTCATCTCAGTGTGTTGTGTTGGCTCCTTCAGGGGCACTTGTATTTCACCAAAGGACATCTAAAGAGGGAAGTCTAAACATGGGAGTGGCTGTCATGGGAGAATTCTGGGCCTCACGGCAGATCCCCAGGTGAAATCTTTTGAGGGAGGGGTGTTCCCATCTCTTTGGTCATCCAATAAGGATGGCAACGTGAAAGCCACACAGGACTCTTGTGTGTGACCGTTGGAGGATCCTTTCGGGCCACTGTGTTCCTGTAGCTAGAGAATGCCAAGTCATGAGCCCTCAAAAGAGGGCTTTCTCATTTCCCTCTTCCTTTCCCTTTGAAATAATTTACATTGATCACCCGCTGAAAACAAACAAAAAACCCAACTTACAAAATATCTCTGTACTGAGAACCTGTGAGCAGGAGAAACTTCAGGCATCCAGGAGCTCAAGGAAGTGACTGTGGGGCACTTCTCTGTCCCACGGGATGAGAGAGCGGAGCAGAGTCTACCAGGCCTCAGCAGGGCATAGCATGTCCTCTCCTGGCGTGATGAGAAGATATTTGAATAATCTAATAATCAAAATGGTAAACTTGAAGTAAACCCCAAATTATATAATTTCCTGAAAACATAGAAATTAAATCAGTTTTAGTATTCATTGTATCTCGAGGGAATAAATGAACAATTGGTTATCCATCTGTATCGAATGATGTTAGCCATTCCATTGAACAAATGAAAATGAGTGTATGTTGAATGAACAGATTGAATCCTTTAACTATTATGGGCCGCTTCTGTGTTTTACATTTAGCTGGAAGATACTTTTGGATTTACTGAAATTCAGGTGGCCAGACCTGACAACTATTCTTTTTTTTTTGAATCCTCTAAAATTCTGACCAATCTCTGCAAAAACTTCATGTGAAAGTGCATTCTGATGACAGGCGATAGGTCACTTTTCTTTGGAGGGATATTTGCATGGATGGCGAAGTCACCCAAAGGAACAGCAATACCCAGGGAAGGATTAGAGAGAGCCTCTGGCCTCTGGAATGCTCTTTCCACTTTGCTATTAGCAGATTGTAAAATGGTCTCACTTTTTCCTTCACAATGCAGAAAGAAAGCAAACTCTCGTATCCCTGCCTGGCCGTGTGCAGCCCTGTGATTTCAGGCTGTGCTCAGCGGTGGTATCTGGTGGTTTAGTTATTCACATGTGTGCTGTGCTTTCCCCACCGCAGGCCGAGTACAGATGCTGCCCCAGGCGGTGTGCCTGCTGCATGCGCTGCTGGAGAAGGGACACATCGTGTATGTGCACTGCAACGCTGGGGTGGGCCGCTCCACCGCGGCTGTCTGCGGCTGGCTCCAGTATGTGATGGGCTGGAATCTGAGGAAGGTGCAGTATTTCCTCATGGCCAAGAGGCCGGCTGTCTACATTGACGAAGAGGCCTTGGCCCGGGCACAAGAAGATTTCTTCCAGAAATTTGGGAAGGTTCGTTCTTCTGTGTGTAGCCTGTAGCTGGTCAGCCTGCTTCTGCCCCCTCCTGATTTCCCTAAGGAGCCTGGGATGATGTTGGTCAAATGACCTAGAAACAAGGATTCTACCTGAACTGAAAGGACTGTGTGACCGCCCCCAAGCCAACCACTTTCACCTGGGATGACTTTCGATTATGCTTTGTTTTGGGGCTGTATTTTTGAAATACTCTACAAGAAAGCTGTGACTCAACACATGAGAAGAAGCATGAAGCAGTTAGGCTGTACATCAGACAGAAGGGTAATGCGTGCAGTTCCTGCTGCCTGCAGGCGGACGAGGCCTTTGCTTTACAGCACTGTATGTGTTGCACGATGGATCCATGACAGCACTTTCCTGTTGCACTGAAACTCTTGGCCATGCAGAGGAAAAGATATGGAGTTATGTGGATTTCATCACTAGTATGTGTGCGTGAGCTGGTCAGTTGCCAAAGGAGGAAATAAGGTTAGAAGCCTGAACCGTTACAAAAGAAGAGCTCACTGTGGTCAAAAAGTGATGGCTTTCAGGACTTGTTTTTTATCCTGCCTCACAGTTGTTAAAGTCTGTTCCAAGGCATCACCTTCCTTCTCTACCCAACAACCCTGTGTAACAACTAAAGTAGAATTATCTCTCATTTGTTGTTGTTTTTCCTCAAAATTGCCAAACAAAGCAAAAAATACCCTTGTTTTTTATAGTTGAGATGTCAAGAAGTTAAATTGAGGCTTAATGAGCATAGGTAGCTTGTCCAAGGTCTCATGACCAGTCAAGGGCAAGCTGGAGTTAATAATCTATATTTATTTGACTCAGCGCTGTTTTCATCACAACTTGTTTTCCCAGCATCATGTAGTGCATTCAGTTTTGTCTTTCTCAGGGTATGGTCAATATGCCTGCAGGAGTTTCTATAGCGAGACATAGAATAGTATTCTGATCAGTTGCCAAAGAATCTAGGAAATTAGTTGTATTTTGTGCAAGCTAATTTAAAAACATGATGGACTGTTTTAAGACCAGAGTGGAAATTCATGAGAGGAACTATACTACCAAAAGAGCCCAAATGACCAAATCCATGGATAATTGCTTCACAGCCTTGGCCATCCTGGCTCAGCCCTCAATTTAGTATAATATGCAGTTCCTGTGCCTCCAGACTATGCAGCTCATCACCCTAGGTTCTGCAGGAAATACAGAGATGAACAACTTTGCCTTCAAAAATGTGCTGCCTAGAAACAGACCTGCATTCAACCAACTGTGATGCAGGATTGGACTATGAATGATATGCTAGAATAGAAGAAAGAGAAGTGTGTTTTTAATTGAGAGCCTCTATGTGCAAGGTGATATATAATCATATCCAGTTTAATCTTCACAATATCCAATGAAGAAGGTCTCATTATCTCCATGATAAAGATGGGGAAACTAAGGTCAGAAGGGTTAACTCAACTGTCTATTGTCACATGATGAATAAATAGATGAAGTGAGATACAAAGCTAGGTTTGATTCAAAGCCCTTACTTTCCTAATTAAACTATGATGCGTATTTATTTTTCTGCACCTTCCTTTCTTCCACAACCCATATTGATAGATGCAAGAGACTCTTATTTAGAAGGCGTGGGGGACAAGAAGGATACAAGGTAAGTTTCAGTGGAGCTCAGAGGACGGGGAGATATAACTGTGGCACTTAGGGGAGATGACATTTGCTTTGGGCAGAGGCAGCTAGCCAGGACACATTTCCACTATAATTTTACAAAGTTAAATTTATAAGCTAGCATTAAGTAAAGTGAAGTCCAGCTCCCTTGCTAAAAATAACTAGAGGTAATAATTGGTATTCAGGTAACTCATTTACAGTCATAATGTGTTGTGAAAATTTAATCTTAAAAATTAAATTTTTAAACTATGTGGGTCTGTGAATTTCTTTAATGTCTAAGAAATCCAGCTTCATAATTTCCATGATACAAAGATCTTTTTTCAGGTGGATTTTTACCTTTGTTCCTTTTGCTCTGATAGACAAAATCAGTTTAGGACTATGAAAGAATGTTTTGGAATAAACTGTCTTTTTCCTCAATGAATGGGATATCTAATGTATTTCAAAATCACCCAAAACTTTTGGCAAATAAAAGCATTTAAAAAGACCTTTCTGTACAGGATTTTTAAAATGTTATCAGCTTAGTCTGAAATCTAGAAGGACAAATTGTGTTTCCTTATTTGTAAAGGGGGCAATCCACTGAGCTAAATTGTTTATTTTTCTTGTCACTCTTCCTCTTTCAATTAACCGATCAAAATTGGCAGTTACATGATAAAGGAAGTCAAAGGTGAAGGACCACAGAGAAGTGAGGATGAAAACTTAGAGTGTGTCTGAGAAAATCAAAGCAGATATTATGCTATTAGCTGCTTGTCACTGGTGTTTAACAAAACTTTTCAATCACGGATTTCTCAAAGGCAATCATAAGAAGATCTCATTCATGGTGAAGGAAAGTCTGAATGAGGTTGTTTTCTTTCAGACTTGAAACATTATCCTTCTATCATTCTGCTTGCCAGCATTAGGAAAAATGTAAAACACAACACAAAACACTCCCTTTTGACCATCATTAAGGTGTGGTAAAAATCACTTGGCTTGGTGTAAGAAATAATGATGAAAAATGTGGTCAAGACTTTGGAAATGATAAGAAAGTAATGAAAGGAGAGATTTGAAAGTGAGTTAGGAAATAGGAAATGAAATGGAACTTGCCACACATGAAAAATCACTGAAGAGCTAAACGCAGAATCAGTTGGATCAGAAGTTAAAGCTGAAATTATCTTTAGAAATAATCTCATTTAATGCCTTTATTTTACAGAGGAGCAAACAGACCCACAGACATCAAATGACTTTTTCCTATTGCAAAGAGTTGTAACTGGGACCGAAGGTAAAGGATAAGTCAGGAAGAAAGGTTCGGAGATTTATTGTGATATTGAGATGTCATAGGAGAATTAATGGGAATGAGAGCAGACAGTATTGTTAGTGGGTAAGAAGTGGTGCAAGGATTAATAAAAATTGTAGTAAGAGGAAGAAAAATGGCTAAAATGAGAAAAAGCAAAGACCAGTGTCTTTTCCAAAAGAAGAAAAGGCAGGTGTTTTCTGTGGTGGTGAGAGCGAGAAGGTGTGACTATAGAAGCAGAGGGGGAGATTCAAGGTTATGTGCCTGGGAAAGAGATGTGCTGTGTCCACTTATTTGTCTGTGGGACTAGATCGCAGTAGGAAAAGGGAGCAGCTAGATGTAACGTGCTGAGCAAATCATGGCATAGGTGTGCCGTCACTGAGTACCTGCTAGAAAAAGAAGAAAACTGATAGAAGATGAGACTGAGAATAAAGGGGAAAGGATTGATGACACTACCCTCATTATAGCAATAATGACAATAATAAGAAAGAGGAAGAACAACCATAACAACAACTCTGTTCTTTGCTTCTCTAAGTCGTTGTTCTGAAAGTCTTCCCTGATTCCATTAATGGAAATACACTTGCAGCTGCTCAGGACCCAAACCTCAGTGTCATCCTTGACTCCTCTCTTTATTTCAAATGTCACATTCAAATCATCCAGAAATTCTGTTAAAGCATCTATAGCATCTGTGTTTTTCCTCCTTTACTGAACAACCCTGGTCAGAGCCAATGTGATCCCAAGACTACATTTCAGAAATGGTCTTCTACTTGGTCTCCCTGTTTCTGGCCTTCCCTCCCAGCCCCTTCCTCTATCAAACCTACTCTCACATAGTGGTCAGGATGCTTTGATAAAAATGTAACTCAGGTCTTGTCACTCCTGTGTTTAAAAGCTCCAATGACTCTCACATCACTCAAGGTAAAAGTCAAAGCCCTTTGAGGTCCTGTACAATCTGGTCACCTGTTACCTCCTGACCACATCTCCTACTTACTGCCTTCCACCTCTCTCACTCTGCTCTAGCCATACTGGCCCTCTTGCTGTTCTTTGACTATTCCAGGCAGGCTCTGGCCTCAGGGCACTTGCTCCTGCTGTTCTCTTTACCTGGAATGCTGCTACTCCAGGTATGCACATGGCTCACTCTTCTCCCTCCTTCAGTGATGCCTCCCTGGACTACCCTATAAAAGATGGCCTGATCCAATCTCAGCCTTCCCAATCCACAGTCTCTGCTTTATTTTTCTTCATAGAACTTATTAATGGCCTACATATTACATAAGTTACTTATTTTATTTTCTATATGCTGTCACTGCAATGTAAGCTTCACTGCATTATAAAGGCAGAAATTTATATCTGTTTTGTTCGGCGATGTACCTGGAGTGCCTATAACAGAGCCTGACATAGTTAAATGAGTGAAGGACAAGAGTAGCTAATAACCATTGAGAGCATACAATGTTATAGGTATTGTCTAAGTGCTTCACATATATCAGTCTACCTTATCATTCCAAAATTGCTAGGGGATATTATCCCTGTTTTACAAATAAGGAAACTAAAGGACAGAGAGAAGGTGAACTTATTCTGAGGCAAGTAAAGATAGTTTTACTTCCGATTTGGTGGAATAAGCTCTTAATGAACCACACATTATAATCTCTGTTCACAGTACATCTGTTTGCTAGGGCAGCCGTAATAATGTACCACAGACTAGGAGGCTTAAGCAACAGAAATTTTTTCCTGGCATGGATCTGGAGTGTAGAAGTTGGAGATGAAAGGGTGAGCAGTGCCGGTTCCTCCTGAGGGCTGCAAGGGAGAATGTGTTCCATGCCGCTATTCTAGCTTCTGGTGGTTTGCCAGCAACCTTTGACGTTTCTTGGTTTGTAGAAGCATCACCTTGTTCTCTGCCTTCATCTTCACATGGTGTTCTCCCTGTATGGGAGTCTGTGTCTAAATTTCCCATTTCTACAAGGATGGCAGCCACATTGAATTGGGCCCACTCGACTCTAATATGGCCTCTTCTTAACTAATTATATCTGTGATCACCTGATTTCTGAATAAGGTCACATTCTGAAGTAATGGAGGTTATGACTTCAACATTTGAATTTGAGGGAAGCACAAATCAATGGACAACACTACAGAAAACAACTACCTGAAGACTAGAGAGAGTGAAAGAAACCAGGCAGATTGGAGGGGAGTGGAAATGTGAAAAAAGGGACCAGATTGGGTTGAGTTTGCCATTTACAGGTTTAGCTTGTAAAAGAGAACTATTGAAAGAGTAGTCAGAGACAGACAGAAAACTGGGGCCATTCAAATAAAAGACAGGATTAATTCCTGTACTGTTATTATATCAGGCATTATACCAACATTACTAAAGGACATATTTTAATAATATAAAAATGAAAATGATTGCTGTCCTCAAAAATCACTCCAAAATAGGTTAAGACTTAAGCATGAGACCTGAAACAGTAGAACTCCTAGAAGAAAATATAGTGGAAGAACTTCTTGACATTGGTCTCAGCTATGATTTTTTTAGATGTGACACTGAAAGCACAGGCAACAAAAGCAAAAATAAGCAAGTGGAAGTGCATCAAACTAAAAGGTTTCTGCACAGTAACAGAAACAAGAAAACAAATGAAAAGGCAACCTACACAATGGAATATTTGCAAACCATAATATGTCTGATAAGAAGTTAATATCCAAATGCATAAGGAACCCAAACACGTCACAAGCAAAAGAACAAATAACTCAATCTAAAAATGGGCACAGGACCTGAAAAGACATTTCTCCAAAGAAGACATACAAATGGCTAAGAGGTATATGAAAAGGTGCTCAGCATCATTAATCATTAGGGAAATACTGTTTAAAACCACAATGAGATATCAACCTCACACCTGTTAGGATGTAAAAAAAAAAAAAAAAGCAAGAGATAGTAAATGTTGGCAAGGGTTTGTGGAGAAAAGGGAATCCTTGCACAGTCTTGGTGAGAATGTAAATCAGTACAGCCGTTATGGAAAACAATATGGAGTTTTCTAAAAAAATTAAACCTATAACTTCCATTTAATTCAGCAGTCTCACTTCTGGGTATATATCCAAAGTAAATAAAATCAGTATCTTGAAGAAATTTCTGCACTTCCATGTTCATTGCAGCATTATTTGTGATAGTCAAGTATGGTAACTAAGTGTCCAATGACAGATGAATGAATAAAGACAATGTGGTGGATATATAAACAGTGGAATATTATTCAGCCTTAAACAGAAGGAAATCTCATCATTTGCAACAACAGAGTTAAAACTTGAGGACCTTATGCTAAGTAAAATAAGCCAGGCACAGAAAGACAAATACTTCATAATCTCATTTATATGTGGAATCTTTAAAAAGCCAAATTCATGTAACAGTGAATAAAATGGTAGTTACCAGGGGCTGAGAAGTTGGAGGAAAGAGGAGATGTTGGTCAAATGGTACAAACCTTTAGTTTTAAGATGAATAAGTCCTGGAGACCTAATTAATTACAACATGATGATGACAATTAATAATAATGTATTGTATACTTGAAATTTGCTAAGAACACAGTAGATCACAAGTGTCCTCACCATAAAAAAGGGAGGTATATGAGATAATGGATATGTTAATTAGTTTGATTGTGGTAATCATTTCCCAATGTATGTATAATTGTAAACCCTAAATAATACAATCTTTGTTTGACAGTTATACCTCAATAAGGCTGAAAAAATTGCTGTTATTTAAAAACTGAACAATATGCAATTACTATTAAATGAACTAGTATGGCACCAGAATGGTGTGGATTATAAAGGAGAAAATTAGCAGAAACTAGACAGTGAAAGAATGGAGAGCTGGACCTTGAACAGAACAGGTCATTGTCATTACCATACTTATCAAGACTTTATCAATTTCTAGTGAGAGAAAACTCAGAATTCACTGAATAGAATTTACTGTTCGCTGTATATAAAATGGTTAAAAGTGGAATTATATATTTTTATTTGATAGAAATCCTTATTGCTGCCTTCTTAATATTAAATGACTAATCTAAAGATGGAAATAAGGCCTAAACCAGTGGTCTCCAACCCCTGTGGCTCAGTTCCTAACAGGCCACAGTAATGGTCCATGGCCTGTTAGGAACCGGGCCACACAGCAGGAAGTGAGTGGCAGGTCAGTGAGCTTTACTGCCTGAGCTCTGCCTCCTGTCAGATCAGCAGCGGCATCAGATTGTCAGCGGATTGTGAACTGTATTGTGAACTGCACATGCGAGGGATCTAGGTTGCACGCTCCTTATGAGAATCTATCTAATGCACGATGATCTGAGGTGGAACAGTGTCATCCCAAAACCATACTCCCCTTGCCTCCCTGTCCATGGAAAAAATGTCTTTCACAAAACTGGTCCCTGGTTCCAAAAAGGTTGGGGACCACTGGTCTAAACAATTTCAGAGATTTTACACCCATAGTGGATAAACAAAGTGAGTATCCCTCATTCTTTATAGACTGGTGTTTAAATGATGCTAATTACTGCTCAGCACCTCATATGTTTCAGGGGCTTAAGCCATGTTTATATGTTAGGATTTCTGATAATATTTAGACCTGTTTGCATTTGTTCATTTTTTTATTTCAAAAATGTTTTGACCTTTTCTATGTGTCTCTTCTTGCTTTTTATTTTTTATAATTATGTCTTCCTCCTTACAACGGAGAACTTTAACACTGACTTATGCTCACTGGTATTTATACTTCCTTCATGTTGACATGATTACAACTATAATTATGAGTTGTTTTAGATATACTTCCTCTTTTTCTTTTTGTGTTCTTAATTTTTTTTTTAAATTGTGAGGAAGGCAAAAAAGAAATGTTGGTGGGGACATAATCTTCATTGCCAGACAGACCTATGATTACCACTCCACCCCATTTCTAGCTTTCTTAACTATCCTAGATTCCATTACTACTGAGAATTTAAGCCCAGTTACTCTCAAGGTTCCAGTGAGCTTATGAGTGCCCAGCTCTCCTGCAGTACTGCATCCCCTCATAAGGTATTCTGAGTCACATCTTCCTTTGCTTTCCATCAGCTCACTTCCAAAATCATTCTATCATCCTGAGCTATCTTATCTGCTAGTAATCCTTCTTAACTGCCTCTTCATTGTTGCAGGTGAATTTCTGTCTTCAGATTTTATATTGTAATTTCCATTCAGATGTCAGGAGGAGTAGTGTGTTTGCCAGTTTAAACCAGAATTTTCTCAATCATCGTCTATAGTAATGATATCCAAATCTCAATCCCCATTCCACTGCTTTCTTCTGAGTACAAGGCTTATATATCAATTTGTTTCAAAACATCTTTCAGAATATCTCCCAAACTCAATATTCCCCAATTTTTTTTTTTTTGCCAGACCTCCCATACTTTCTCTGTTGAGCAGACACTGGCAACATCTTCCCCTAATTTCCCAAGTTAGAAACTCGAATGCCATCTTTGCCATCTCTCCTCCATTTACCACCCTCCTAACCATTTGACAAATTACTTTCATTATGCTTCCTAAATATCTCTTAAATATAACTACTCCCCTCTGTCCACGCTGACCTGGATTGTTAAAGCTTCCTGGCTTATCTTCCTCTTGTAATCCTTACCCCTTTCAAGATCATTCTTGACACTGCTGCCTGAGAGACCTTTCTACTTCAAATATACTACTGTCTCTTTCTTGCTCAATATTCCTCAATGGCTCCTCGTTGTTCTCAGAAAAAAGTAAAAAATCCTTAATGTGACATTGTATTAGTCTGTTCTCATGCTGCTAATAAAGACATACCTGAGACTGGGTAATTTATAAAGGAAAGAGGTTTAATTGACTCACAGTTTAGCATGGCCTGGGAGGCCTAAGGAAACTTATGATCATCGCAGAAGGAGAAGCAAACACCACCTTCTTCACATAGCAGCAGGAAGGAGAAGTGCTGAGCAAAAGGGGGAAAAGCCTTGTATCAAACCATCAGATCTCATGAGAACTCACTATCATGAGAACAACATGAGGATGACCACTGCCATGATTAAATTACCTCCCACTGGGTTTCTCCCATGACACATGGGGATTATGGGAACTACAATTCAAGATGAGATTTGGGTGGGGACACAACCAAACCATATCAGACATATGAGGGTCTTTACGATTTGTACTATGTCCTTCTCTCCAATCTCTGTTGTCATTCTTATAACCATCTCCCAAAAGTGCTTGTTAGCCACAGTGAATTGCTTAAAGGTTCAACAATCTTTTGTATCCTTGGGGTTTTGCACATATTTTTTCCTCTGCCTGGAATCCTCTTCCCTCCTATCTATATCTGGTGAGCATCAACTCATCCTTTGGGTCTTTGAAGACACCCTCTCTGAGGCATCTTCATGAGTCCTCAAGGGTGCTTCTTCCAGGCATTTTCATAGAACCCCTCTTAATGTGCTGTACTATAACATGAGCTATAACATCATTAGGTAGAAACTGTAAACAGTGCTTGGCAAACAGGCTTTGGCCCATTCTATGACAGTTAAGCCAGGTACTCTTTGGATTCTGTGTTCAGATCTAATGTGTATTTTATTATGTTTTTTAATTAAAAAAAATTTTTTTGAGACAGGATCTTGCTTTGTCATCCAGGTTGGAGTACAGTGGTGCGATAACAGCTCATTGCAGCCTCTACCTTCCTGGGCTCAAGTGAGCCTCCCACCTCAGCTTCTTGAGTATCTGGGACTACTGGTGTTTGCCATCATACTAGGCTAATTTTTAAAAGTTTGTTCTAAAGATGGGGGTCTCACTATGTCACCCAGGCTGGTCTCAAACTCCTGGGATTAAGTGACACTTCTGCCTTGGTCTCCCAAAGTGTTGGCATTACAGGCATGAGCCACAGCACCAGGCCAGATCTAATGTATATTTCAATCTAAGAGAAATGTGAAGAAAATATTACATGAGAACTTTATTGTTTCCTGTAAGTCAATGAATGGGGTAATTTATTCAATGAAAGTACTATCAGTATCTTCATTTTGTGCCTTATTTTGTTTTAAGCATTTTAATAACGATTTCTCTTTCTATATAATACTAGTATTTAGTTATATTAAAGCAGAGTAACATCCTATAAAATGTTGTGTTTTTAGCCTATCCTCTTTGTATTAGTCTGTTTTCATGCTGCTGATAAAGACATAATCGAGACTCGGTTATTTACACAGGAGGAAGGGATTTAATGGACTTACAGTTCCATGTGGCTGGGAAGGCCTCATAATCATGCTGGAAGGTGAACGGCACATCTCATATGGTAGCAGACAAGAGAAGAAGAAAACTTGTGCAGGGAAACTCCCCTTTTTAAAACCATCAGATCTTGTGAGACTTATTCACTATCATGAAGACAGCACAGAAAAGACCTGCCCCCATGATTCAGTTACCTCCTATTGGGTTCCTTCCACAACATGTGGCAATTCAAGATGAAATTTGGGTAGGGACACAGCCAAACCATATCATTCCACACCTGACCCCTCCCAAATCTCACATTCTTATATTTCAAAACCAATGATGCCCTCCCAGCAGTCCCCCAAAGTCTCAACTCATTTCAGCATTAACTCAAAAGTCCACAGTCCAAAGTCTCATCTGACACCAGGCAAGTTCCTTCCACCTATGAGCCTGTAAAATCAAAAGGAAGTTACTTCCTAGATACAATGGGGGTGCAGGCATTGGGTAAATACAGTCATTCCAAATAGGAGACATTGGCCAAATCAAAGGGGCAACAGGCCCCATGCAAGTTCGATACCCAGTGGGACAGTCAAATCTTAAAATTCCAAAATGATCTCCTTTGACTCCATGTCTCATGTCCAGGTCACGCTGATGCAAGAGGTGGGTTCCCATGGCCTTGGGCAGCTCCACCCCTGTGGCTTTGCAGGATATAGCCCCCCTGCTGGCTGCTTTCATGGGCTGGCATTGAGTGTCTGTAGCTTTTCCAGGCACACAGTGCAAGCTGTCAGTGGATCTACCATTCTGGGGTCTGGAGGATTGTGGCCCTCTTCTCACAGCTCCACTAGGTGGTGCCCCAGTAGGGACTCTGAGTAGGTGCTCTGACCCCACATTTCCCTTCCTCGCTGCCCTAGCAGAGGTTCTCCATGAGAGCCCTGCCCCTGCAGCACACCTCTACCTGGGCATCCAGGCATTTCCATGCATCTTCTTAAATCTAGGCAGAGGTTCCCAAACCCCTATTCTTGACTTCTGTGCACTGGCAGGCTCAACACCACGTGGAAGCTGCCAAGGCTTGAGGCTTGCTCCCTCTGAAGCCATGGCCTGAGCTCTATGTTGGCCCCTTTCAGCCATGGCTGGAACAGCTGGGATGCAGGGCATCACATTTCTAGGCTGCACATAGCATGGGGATCCTGGGCCTGGCCCATGAAACCACTTTTTCATCCTAGGCCTCTGGGCCTGTGATGGGAGGGGCTGCAGTGAAGACCTGACATGCCCTGAAGACATTTTCCCCATTGTCTTGGGTATTCACATTTGGTTCCTCATTACTTATGCGAATTTCTGCAGCTTGCCTAAATTTCTCCTTAGAAAATGGGATTTTCTTTTCTATTGCTTTGTCAGGCTGCAAATTTTCCAAACTTTTATGCTTTGTTTCCCTTTTAAAACTGAATGCCTTTAACAGCACCCGAGTCACATCTTGAATGCTTTGCTTCTTAGAAATTTCTTCTGCCAGATACCCTAAATCATCTCCGTCAAGTTCAAAGTTCCATAAATCTCTCGGGGAGGGGCAAAATGCCACCTATCTCTTTGCTAAAACATAGCAAGAGTCACCTTTACTCCAGATCCCAACAAGTTCCTCATCTCCATGTGAGACCACCTCAGCTTGGATTTCATTGTCCATATCACTATCAGCATTTTGGTCAAAGCCATTCAACAAGTCTCTAGGAAGTTCCAAACTTCCCACATTTTCCTGTTCTTCTGAGCCCTCCAAACTGTTCCAACCCCTGCCAGTTACCCAGATCCAAAGTTGCTTCCTCATTTTCAGGTATTTACAGCAGCACCCCGCTCTACCATACTAATACTGTAAATTGGTACCCCAATTTACTGTATTAGTCTGTTTTCGTGCTGTTAATAAAGACATACCCGAGACTGAGTAATTTATACAGGAAAAAGGGTTTTAATGGACTTACAGTTCTATGTGGCTGGGAAGGCCTCACAATCATGGCAGAAGGTGAAGGGCATGTCTCACATGACAGCAGACAAGAGAAGAGGGTTTATGGAGAGAAAATCCCCTTTTGTAAAACCATCAGATCTTGTGAGACTTATTCACTATCATGAGAACAGCACAGGAAAGATCTGCCCCCATGATTCAGTTACCTCCCACTGGGTTCCTCCCACAACATGTGGGAATTCAAGATGAGATTTGGGTGGGGACACAGCTAAACCATATCATGCTTGCTGAAAATTGCATGTATTCAACCCTGTTTTGGCTTGCCATCATGGGCTAATACCGATGGCCATAAAAAATAATAACCCTATGAAAGACATTGCTTGCTGTGTGTACTAAGTACACAGGGATGCCTTGTTTGACTGTGCTTCCCTTTATTGTGCTTCACAGATACTGTGTTTTCTATAAATTAAAGGTTTGTGGCAACCATGCATCAATAAAATCCACTGGAGACATTTTTCTAACAGCATGTACTCACTTTGTGTCTACACTTTTGCAATTCTCACAATATTTCAAATTTCATTATTATTCTATCTACTATGGTGATTTGCGATCTGTGATGTTTGATGTTGGTATTGTAATTGCTTTGGGGTGCCATGAACTGTGCCTGTATAAGACAGCAAACTTAATTGATAGATGTTGTGCAGTTGTGACTGCCCCACTGACTTGCCATTTCCTCATCTCCCTCTCCTTAGGCCTCCCTATTCCTTAAGACACAACAATCCTGAAATTAAGCCAGTTAATAACTCTGCAATACCCTCTAAGTGCTCAAGTGAGATGAAGAGTTGCATGTCTCTTACTTTAAATTAAAAACTAGAAATGATTGAGCTTAGTGAGGAAGACATTTTGAAAGCCGAGGTCAGCTGAAAACTAGGCGTTTTGTGCCAAACAGCCAAGTTGTTAAGTGCAAATAAAAGGTTCTTGAAGGAAATTAGAAGTGTTACTCCAGAAAATACACAGATATAGTAAGAAAGCAAAACAGTCTTATTACTGATATGGAGAAAGTTTTAGTGGTCTAGATGGATCAAACCAGCCACAACACTTTCTCTTAAGTCAAAGCCTAATCCAGAGCAAAGCCCTAACTCTCTTCAATTTTATGATGGCTGAGAAAGGCGAGGAGGTTGGAGAAGAAGTTTGAAGCTAGCAGAGGTTGGTTGATGAGGTTTAAAGAAATAAGTTGTCTCCATAAAATAAAAGTACAAGGTGAAACAGCAAGTGCTGATATAGCAGCTGCGGCAAGTTATCCAGAAGACCTAGCTAAGATCATTGGTGAAGGCAGGTACACTAAACAACAGATTTTCAATGTAAACAAAACAGCCTTCTATTAGAAGAAGATGCCATTTAAGACTTTCATAGCTAAAGAGGAGATGTCAATGCCTGGCTTCAAATCTTTAAAGGACAGTTTGCCTCTCTTGTCAGGTGCTACTGTAGCTGGTGACTTTAAGTTGAAGCCAGATGCTCATTAATCATTATGAAGACCCTAAGGTCCTTAACAATTATGCTAAATCTTATCTGCCTGTGCTCTATAAATAAAACAACAAATCTTGGAGGACAGTACATCTCTTTACAATATGGTTTACTGAGTATATTAACACCAGTGTTGAGACCTACTGCTCAGAAAAAAGATCTCTTTCCAAATACGAATGCTTATTGACAAGATACCTGCTCACCCAAAGGTTTTGATAAATATGTCTAGGGAGATTTATGTTGTTTTTATGCCTGCCAACACGACATTCATTCTGTAATCCATGGATTAATGAGTAATTTTGACCCTTAAGTCTTATTATTTAAGGAATATTTCAAAAAGCTGTAACTTCCATAGTGATTCCTCTTGATGGATCTAGGCAAAGAAAATTGAAAATCTTCTTGAAAAGATTCATCATCCTAGATGCCATTAAGAACATTTATGATTCATAGGTGGAGGTAAAAATGTCAGCAAAAGGAGTTTGGTAGAAGTTGATTTCAACCATCATGAATGACTTTGAGGGATTCAAGACTTCAGTAAAGGAAGTAACTGCAGATATGCTAGATAATGGCAAGAGAACTGGAAACAGTAGTGGAGTCCGAAGATGTGACTGAATAGCTGAAATATCATGATAAAACTTGAACAGATGAGAAGTTGCTTTTTATGAATGAACAAATAAAGTGGCTTCCTGCGATGTTAACAACTAGTGAAGATGCCGTGAACATTGTGGAAACGACAACAAATGATTTAGAATACTGAATAACTTTAATTAATAAATAATGGCAGGGTTTGAGAGGATTAACTCCAATTTTGAGTTAAGTTCTTCTTTGGGTAAAATGTGATCAAACAGCATCACATGCTACAAAGAAATATTTCATGAAAGGAAGAGTCAATGGATATGGCAAACTTCATTATTGTCTTATTTTATGAAATTGCCACAGCCAGCCCAACATTCAGCAGCTACCATCCTGATCAGTCAGCAGCCGCCACCCTGATCAGTCAGTGCCATCAACATTGAGGCAAGATCCTCCTCCAGCAAAAGATTATGACTTGCTGAAGGTCAGATGATTATCAGCATTTTAGCAATAAAGTATTTTTACTTAAGGTATATATATATATATATATATATATAAAATATATACGTACCTATATATAATATATATAAATAATATTGTACTCTTAATAGATAACAATAGAATATAAACATAGCTTTTATAAGCATTGAGAAATGAAAAAAAATTGTGTGACTTGCTTTATTGTGATACTGACTTTATTGCAGTGGTCTGGCACCAAATCTGCAGTATCTCTGAGGTTTGCCTGTGTTGTTGATTGTATTACATTTCACAGTGTTCTCCCAGTGAGTGACCTCATGAAAGAAATTGTTTTCTGGCCAAAGAATAAAGCATAATTGTTATTCTTGAGCAAATAAAAAAGATAATTTGTGTTACCATGAGGCTTACAAGTAATTATTTTCTTCTTCCCACCAGCAACTAAGATTATGAGTGCATGTTTTTTGAACAAACTTTACTCCTTTCTCTGCTTTGTATTTCTACCCATTTTACCCATTTATCTGTCTTATTTTAAATTTTCATCCTGAAATATTGTTTGATCCATTATAAAATGCCAAATCTAATTTCTTTAAAAACAGAGATATAAATAAATACGCAAATAAAATAGTTGTCATGTTATAGCACTTGCATAATATAGAAGCTGACATTCATGAATACTAGTAATATAAATGTCAAAAAATGGTGAAATGTCATGAAATATACATGTTTCAGGGTAAAATTCTATCATTTGGAAATTAAGATACTCTAAAAATAGAATTGCCTTTTATTCTTCACCAAATATGCACAAATATTGGAGGATTGTCTCACATCTGTAAAATGTCCCCATGCCTATTTGTTGACTTGAATGGCAGATTCTTTTCATCATTAAGCAAGAATAGAGTTCAAGCCATCAACATGGTTTCCCTGCATCTAAAACTTCACAGATGGAGAAGTGTTTTTTTTTCTTCTTCTAGATAATTCAACAACTTGGCTAATTATACTGTCTTTATAATTTAGTATCAATGGAGTAAATAACCAGATGTGACCACCAGTTCTTCTTCCTATATTCTGTTGAACATATAAACAGCTGCAGTTCTCAGAAAGTAATAAATAAAACTTACAACTAAAAGATTAAGCAAACTTAGTGACCTGTTACATTTGTCTAAATAGTGGGTTTCTCTCTTCCAGAGAAAATTGCAGACAATGTATTGTTATTACATTGACAATATTTCCTTTGGAAGTTAACAACTGTTAATTTTTTTCTATTTATAGTATATCACTTTCTCCAAAGGTAATAAAATTTGTTGGCCCATTACTTAAAATATTTCTATTCCTATAAACACAGGAAATTTTTGAATATTATTAATCTATTAAGCTGATGAGTGGAAAATGGAGATGGCTATCTTTGGAAGGTATTTGATCATTATATATGAAACCAACTAGGCAAAGGAGTCTTGTATATAATTACTGGCAAGCAGAAATCGAAGTTGTCTAAATAAAATTTGTTTTCTTATCTAGATATTTAAATAGTTCTGAATATTCATGCAAAATAATAAGTGATATAAAACAAAATAAATCTCTTTGCAAGGTGATTTTAAGGTGTCCATAAGCAAACATCTTAGTTTAATTTGAAACATTTGCCAATTTTTTTTCTAGGAATTACTTTCATAAAGATACTTGTCAGTACAGAATATATTTTATCTGTTCGTGGTCTATTTTTTCATATATGCTTTAATTATTGTTTTTAATGACAGAAATAGAGGATAAATAAATTAAATCTAAATCTTAGTCATGAGTTAATTTTCCTGTAGCTCATTATAGAACTGTTATCAAATGTTGCAAAATTAAAAAAGGAAGCAAACTGGTTTAGTAGTAGTTCAAATGAAAATAATTTAGGGCATTTAAATGAGCTAGCCATTTTCTGTTGCTTCCAGAAAGGCTAACAAAATGATGGGTTGATTCCTTACACACAAAAGGATACAGTGAGTGCTCAGGTCCTGATCATCAAAAGTAAAGTGCAAGACTTTTGCTCTGACCACTATTCAATTGAAAGATTACATTAAGTTCTACTCAACAAGTCTGAAGAAGGATCTCAATATTTACAAATTAGACAGTGTTCCCAAAAGGATTTCTGATTTCTTCAGAAATGTAGATGGAGAAAACAAGACCTAGAAATCTTTTTGTACCAGTAATTTCACATTTTGAACAACTGTAAACATGCTTACTACCTTCCAGCTTTTGTGCAGAACTTTCACTCACTGAGTACTCACAACGACTTTGTTAAGTGGATGTAATTGTGGAAATACATAGAAAGTAGCTTAGGATGACTAGCATGGAGAAGAGAAGACTATGCAAGGAAATAAGAGTCTTTCAATATTTGAAGGATTGCTATATAAATAAGGCAATTACTTTGCACTTTTTGCTTTAGAGGGCAGAAGTAAGATTCATGGTTAGGAGTTTTAGAGCGGTAGCTTTTGACTTCTTTTAAGAAGCAACTTTCTAAACAGAGTTGGAAAATTGTTAAATAGATTCCCTTGTGAGATAAGGAGCTTCCTGCCACTAAAGGATTTCAAAGCCGAAATTGAAAACTCTCTCCAAAAAATTTTTTTTTTTTTTTTTGAGACGGAGTCTTGCTCTGTCGCCCAGGCTGGAGTGCAGTGGCACGATCTTGGCTCACTGCAACCTCCTCCTCCCGGGTTTAAGCAATTATCTGCCTCAGCCTCCTAAGTAGCTGGGATTACAGGCACGTGCCACCAGGCCCCACTAATTTTTGTATTTTTAGTAGAGACAGGGTTTCACCGTCTTGGCCAGGCTGGTCTTGAACTCCTGACCTCGTGATCCAACTGCCTCGGCCTCCCAAAGTGCTGGGATTACAGGCATGAGCCACTGCGCCCGGCCCAAAAATGTTTTTAAAAGGATTGATAAATGGATGAAAGATTTCATCATATAAATTCCAAGGTCCCTTCCAAAGTAACTGTCTGTTTCCAATTGTTGATTTATGTCAATTCCCAATTTCCTGTTTTTCCTTAAAGGACACCAGAGAACAAGGGGAGAGTCCAAAAGTCCTACCACACTCAAAGAGAAAATTGAATGTTCAATTGGCTCTTGCACTTTCCTGAGAGAAGACAGAGTTAAAAAATGTACAGCCGAACAAGTTGTAACCCTTCTGTAGCTATTCAGGGATTCACATTACGTGTGTAGAAAACACTGGAATAACTTGTCTGAAGTCAAATGGAATGAGCCATGGATAGCTTCTCTAATAAGAACTTCAAAAGAGAAAGGCAGCCATAGCTTGCAGGAGAGAATAAGCCATCTTTCCCACAAGAATCAGCTCCTAAAATAATTTAGAGTTTATGTAACTGTCTTGATTAGGTATAAATTATGATCTTCCCATGTACCTTCCATGTGAAATTTTTACTCACAATTCTTTGTGAACACATTAAAGTTTAAAACAAACCTGACAAAAATCTTATCTGATGGTAGTAAAACAAATTTAAATTTTGTTAAATTTTTAAGTTTTGTTCATTCCTGGACCCAGTTCCAAGTTTATTGGCGGCTGACTTAATTCTATTGGCCATGTTAGATTAGGTATATTCACTGGTCAAGTTCTGCTCTCCTATTTATTTTAACTTTGAGCTCAGCATAGAGTCCGATCAAATTAATTGACTTAGAGCATTATGTAAGGCAAGTGTATTAGACATGCCAGGATTTTACTATTTCCTTACTCTTCTGACTAAAATACCATCACCTCCTCTCCCACTGGAAGAACTTCCTTCTTTTTACTGTTTCAAAGGACAACAGCTGCTTGCTAAGATGATGTCTTAGCCAAATACATTAAAGACAAGCATTCTTGTGACTATGATCACATTTCTCAAATAAACAATTTCCTGAGTAGTTTTCTATTTTCCCTGCTATTTCATTTCTTCTCTTTGATATAATTTGTTGCCTATTTGGTTAAGTCAGTTCAATATTTGGGTTACTTAGATATCTGTTGTCTGTCCCAAAGTAGAGGTACTTAGCTTATAATGGGAGCTGGCTCTTAGATGCTCACTCTGAGAGTAGCTCTTTTTATTTTGCCTTTTTCTCCATGGCATGCTTGCATTGCTGTTCCTTCAGCACAGTGTATGGCTCTTTGAAAATACAGCAAACTTAATCCAGGACCCCCAAACAGCTCTTCTTTTGCATGTCTGTTGTTTAAAAATGGGTTGAACTGACTGTGATTTTTTTTTCTTTAGTACCACAGTAGAGAGTAGATTGACTAAGGATGAAATAGGAACATTTCTTCTCATTTACTGGGATCTTGAACTGTTTATGACGTGGTATGGGTGAAACAAATGAAAGGGATTACAAAGAAATTTTTCATATGATGAAATACAGAAAGCAAAAGTCATTCCACAAAATAACATTAAGGGGAAATTAATGAAATAGTTTTTAACATTTAATTCTGATACTGTTTTCTGGCTGTGGAAGGTGTATGTGTCTGTGCATGCATGCTTGTGCCTGAAACTGCAGATCGTAATGATCCCTATAAACACTATACTTTTTTCCTATACATCCTATACATACCTATGATAAAGTTTAATTTATAAGTTAGGCACAGCAAGAGATTAACAACGATAACCACAAGGAGAAATTAACAATAGCTAATAATAAAATAGAACAATGATAACAGTATACTGTAATAAAAGTTATGTGAATGTGGTCTCTCTCTCTCGAAATATCTTTTTGTGTGGAAAATTGTATGTAGTATTTTGGGACCATAGATGATTAAAACAATAGAAGGAGACATCACAGCTAAAGAACTGCTGCTGTACTCAGAAACAACAGCCTGAGGGGCAATTGTCAGTGACAGAGTGTTAAGGACAGGAGAGAAACAGCAAGGCAGTAACATGGTAAGCGTTGGCCTCACATGATAGCAAGAGCTTTGAAGTATAAATGTAATTTTCCTTTTACCTGCTCACTCTCTGGATTTTTAGTACCCTGAATACAGGACAGATGGGGATGGCAATTCCATGGCAATGGGAGATGCAAAGAACAGTAACGTATCTCTTTTCCATGTCCTCTGCTCTGCCCCACTGTTGATCAGAGCAGTGGTATCATCATCAGTCTCCTGTTTCAAGCCACAGGCTAGTGTTATTTTTACCTCTTCTGCATTCTTTATTCTGTACATGTACTTTATTGCAAGACCAAATTTCATTTTTGTTTCATCTTTTCCCCTCATACCTCTCCCACTTTTCCCAGACTCCTTGACTTCACCTGCCTTCCAATTTCCACTGTCATTGTGTGGTTGGCGTTGTTTTCTTCACCTATCGTTTTACCCCTTAAAAGGGGCAAAAATTCTTCCTAAAATGCTTTTTCCCATCTGCCGTCAAAGCTTTGCAGTGACTTGTTGCTGATTATGTTCTCCAGAATGCAAAGAGTCACATACTGTACAGCAGAGCCTCATGGAGCAAGCCTGGAACTAAATTTTCTTGGTTTCTATTCTTTGATTCATGAGTCTTTGATCATGTTAGACAAATCTGTCCCAAGCTCCCATGATACAGTCATTTGAGTCCAAATGGCAAACCTTTAGGAAAACAGCCTCATAAGCCTTAATTAGATATTTTTTCTCTTTCAAACTGTAAAAAGGTAAACTGAGGTATAAAACTTTAACGAGGTTATTTGAGTAAGCAGTGATTCATGAATTAGGCAGCTTTAAACCAGGAGTGGTTTGGAGGCTCAGCTCAGGTAACACAAGGAGAGGCTTTTATAGGGTGAACACGGAAGTAAAGTCGAGAAAATACTTGATTGATTATAGTTATACAGTTGCCTTATTTGTCTATTCTGCTGAAAAGCTCCTAAATTATATAAATTACTTGTCAGCTTCTGATTGGTTATCCTTAAGTTTAATTTTTCTTTAATATAGGCATTTACAAGAAATAGCTCAAGTTAAGTTTCACTTATGTTTGCTAATCAAGCAAGACTAAGGTTACTTATGAGGTCTAAGTGGCTTTGTCTGCTCAGAGTCTCTAGGCCCAGTGTCCATTTTAATTTAATTTAACAAAACAAATCTGCCAAAGTATGTCTCTCCTGTTGTTAAGCTGACACCAAATTTCTGCTCTTCCATGAAACATTTCTAGACTAACCAGAGGGGACCTGCATTTTCCCTTACAGAGTACAGGATTCCTGGTGACTCCCATAATTATATATATTGATGACAACTCAAACTACATGCATAGCTTTTTAAATAGAAAAAGAACATTTAAAATATTCAATAAAAAACTATGAAGCAAATATTCATGTTTTAGCATAGCTCAAATGGATTCTAGTTAGCAACTTAGAAATATTTCCCATTTAAAAGTTTAATACAGTATTTAATATTTAAATGTAAAAATAAATATTATAAACAAAAACAAATATTTAATGTTTAAATATAAAAATTTAATATAAAATGTAAATACATGCTTTTAAAAGCATAAATTTTTTATTTATACCAGGGGACTGAGTATTAATTTTCCTATATGTTAAGAAATACTAGTTGGGAAAAAGAATGAAGATGTCTAGAAAAATAAACAGTTAAGAAATGCCATATTAAATTCTACGTGTGTGCTGACTACAAAAGTTTATGCACAGCGCTGAAGTAGCTGAATAGGGAATACAAGAACCATAGCAATTGTGTTTTTTTTCCTTCATGTGGAGTAAAACTTCTGGTTTTGTTTATAAATTTCGTTTTCATTGTTTTTCTCTTTGGTGAAATGTGAAATTGCATAATAATTTAAACTTTTGCTAAGGGAATTACCAATTGGTGTAAATAAATTTCCATAGCCAGCCACCTGATTGGAGAAATATCCTATAGGATTAAAGGCTAGGAGTTTAATAGCTAGAATTATATATTATTTCTTTAACAATGAACCCAAGATGCAATGAACATTTCCTGTAGTTTTTTTTTCCCCTACAGTTTCTTCCTAACCTTGTTAAATGTGCCATGATTTGATGTATCATTTTTTGAATTATTTCTTCTGAGTCTGAAAGCAGACTTTTAATTTCATCTTAACCATGAATTATTTTTATTTTTGATTTTTAATCTTTTAAAGTTTATTTAAGCATAAATGTTAAAATATGATATAAAATTTGATACCAAGGAACCCCATTCCTTTTTTGTATCTGGAAAGCAGTGCTGTAAAATGTGTCTTTCTCTGCTTAAGAATATTCTCTTTTGATTGTTAGATTTCCTAAATTACAGTGAGGTTGGTCTACCTCTGAGCCATTTGCATTCCTTTTTGAGATTTACAGTCAGCACAATCATACTCCTACATTTTCCTGCGATTGAATGTCAGAATCAAGAATTCCAGTGTAGCTCTGTTTCAGACAAGAGAGAAGGATAATGGAACAGCCTAAGCTTGGAAGTACACTGTTGTGTTATAGCATCAGGTACAAGAGTGGCATTGAAAGGGCAGTGCCCACGAGTATATTTTTTACTGTTTCTATAAAAGACAGGAACAGAAAAAAATCCTTTAAATACTCAGATAAGAACATGCTAAGCCAAAGGATGCTTTAGTTACCAAGTATGGCATGTTATAACTCTTATGGAAATTGTTGTTGGAATTTGAATTGCTGAATAATTGTTGTTGCTGTTGGAAACTCTAAGCTGACTCTCAAAGGAAAATAAAATACAAGTTGGCATTTAAAGGCACTTTCTGACTTTTAGGTATAAGTTTTCTTAAATAAGTAGGCCAAAGGATATACAACCTTTCCCTAGCAAAATTTTAATTTAAAATTGCTTTTCTCTTGCTTTTCCATTAAACAATGATTACCCCTCTCCATTAGATATGGTGGCAGTCTAGGCAGGGTGATCTTTAAAGCTTCATGGTCCCTGTTAGTGTTTTTCAATGTTAGATCTTTTTAGCAAACCATCCACATACCTTATATTTTTCACTCTCACAATTGTTTGAAAAGGGAAATTGGAAATAGCTAGAGGTAATATGCTTTATTCTATTTTTATATTGTTGACTAAGGGACATTTTCTGCATGTCGGTGTGAGAAGAAAATACAGCAGCTACTCTCATTTACCCATTCTCCCCTCAGATTGCCTTCATTTTCTCTTCTATTTCTTTGAAAGATTCCGATTAACTATTTGATTTATGAAACTTATTCTCAGGCTCTGGAGTAAGTGCCACTAACTACTGTACAGTTTTCAGTAAAGTATTGCTCATTAATTATTTAATTTGGAGATTGCAATAAAACTAAATGGGAGAAAGCCTTCATTTATGGGGAAAACATTATTTCATGTTAATAGACTATTTCAAGATACTTTTCTGTGTCTGGGTTGGATTTTCCAGTGGTGGTTTTTTGCAGACTCAATATAAAATTTGCATTTATAAGAGCCAGTGAAAGCTACAACTGAGTCATTCAAATATACATATGTTTTATTCTTTAGTAGAAATCAAATTTGTTAAAAGTGAGACATACT